>NW_019231313.1:498835-539368 GCF_002742605.1 Olea europaea var. sylvestris
TCAACTATATATATATATATATATATATATATATATATATTTTTCAAATTTTGAATCTCCAATTTTAAAGGAGTGATGAAAACACCAAATTAATTGATACTACAAGTATAACTAAATAGGTCTTATTTTTGTGCTAAAGGGCGGAATTGGGCCAACATAAAAATAAAAATAAAAATAAAAAATTGCACTTAGACACTACATAGAAGGAAAAAAAAATTATATGAGCTGCCTCGTCCCTCCGCCCTTGCTCGTGATCGGTATTCTAGAATCCATGGTACTAGATAATATTATTCATTTTAGAATAATTCCTAAAGTTTTGTATGGTGCACAAATAAAAATAAATAAAATCAAAGATCTATTAATATGTGACACAATTTGGCATGTTTCAATATCATCAGGAGTTGTGCTTAAATTATTAATTCGTTTTTTATGTTAAGTGGGAGTAATGCACTTGTGGCATCTTTAATATGATTAGGGATTATGTACCTCGAGGCATAGTCTAGTGGTGTAAAGGACAGGAATGAGGTAGTCTCTGTCTTGCTGGCAGTCGCATTGTGAGAGTTCGATTCCTGAAACATGGAATTGAATTCTTTGTGGACACCAATGTAGCAAACTCTTGTTCCCTAACCTGTTGGGACATATCCCGCGATTAACCTCCCTCACAATGCTTCAGGAAAGGGGGCGGTGGGGGACCCTCAAGATTGTGGTTCAACCTTTAAGGATTATTTTTTATTAGAATGTAAAGTTTTATTCTTTTTTTTTCTTTTTTTTTTGAATAGTGCTATACATAGTGAGCAACTATCGTAATTTTCCTTTGGGGGAGAACTGGGAAGAAGAATGTTCAATTTTTCAGTTTTATAATTTAATTAATTTAATTCTTTAATGTGTTATGTATAAACTTATTATTTTGCGCTCTTTAAAATTGTTAAAAATGTGCTTAAACTTATTTCTGATCAACTAACGAAAAATGGATATTTGTCCTCCAACCACACGAACTTGAAAGGTTCGGGGGATCACGGAGCATTAAATAAAATGTTAGGGTAAAATCTATAAATATTAGAGCCATGATTGTAATTATCCAGTTAATTAATGTTGAACAATTGATCACTATGTTCTCCCTTCATTTTTTGAAAGGAAACCGATTGCATGCATTAACAAGTGTGAACCAAAATAACATGCGATAAAAAGAGGAGTACAATCGACTCAAATTATGTGAAATTGGGAAAGTAGTTGTGAAACAAGCTCGTTGGTGTGCAATCATATCCCTCGACCCTCGAACATGGTGTATGGCTATACTGACCGGTGCATAACCAAGATAAAGTTTCAAAAATATCGAGTAAAACCTTGGCATTTTGGAGCCATAATCAACAAAGGACTCAAAGCTTCGTACGACTCGTTGAGCATATGTCTCTACCATTTCAACTCGAAAATCCATTGTCAGTGGTGAATTGAACTCCCTGATGCTATACCATGGTTACCTCAATGAGCTCTGCAACTGGCCTCTCTTGTCCCCTCGTGGTAGATTCGGTTCCTCTCTTCCCAGATAGTCCACGCTAGGTAGCAAATCTTTTCAAACTCGTTAGTTATAGAATCATTGAGGAATATTCAGCAATTGTCGTCAATTGTTGCTCCACCCCCCTTTCGAGCCATTTCCTAATTCCTAGAAACCAACTATTTTCAAGATAAATTTAATTGAATGACAATGGAAGAAAACATGCAAATTTGATTCATCCAACCCCATTGTAGGCATGCTATCAGTGGCAGAGCCAAACATTCTTCATTCATTGTGAGATCAAAAATTAAGTTTATAAATATTTTCAAGCTACATAATATTAATGAGAATAATTTTATACATCGTTATTCAAGAGTACCAAATTTAGTACTCTAGGATTATTAAATTTTTTTTCCCCGTTTTCTTCTACTCAAAACTAAATATTCTGATAATTTGATAAACTAAATCGTTAATTTTTCATATGATTCTCGGTGATGAGTGAAAAATAATATTAAAACTTAAAAATAAAAACTTTGAAATTACAATAATCATTCTTCAAAATATAAAATTTAACAACTATTGAAAAGTATGGTTACTATTCAAAAAATAATAATTTATGTTTAGTAACAATTAGAAAATAATGTTGAAAGTATAGTGTCCATTGACCATTGAGATTTGTACTCTTAGGTTGATCAGAAAAATCGTCAAAATTTTCGTACCTTTACATAGAAAACGATATACTCTCTCCGTTCCATTTATATAAATTGACTTTCCTTATTTCATTATTCCAATTATATAGTCTTTTTTTTTTATTGAAAATGTTTTGTTTTGTTTGTTTACTACTATACCCTTATTTAATAGTTATAACCAATTTTCCTCACTTAATCTTGAAATTGTACAATAAGGATAAACTAGAAAAGTTTTAGTAAAAATTGATTTTTCAATATAAATAAGATTTCTTAGTTCGTGTAAATAACAAAATCAGCCTATAAAATTGAGACTGGAGAGTATTATTATATAATTTCTACCATCCATCCTAATCAAATACTTTAATCCTTTATTTTATTTATTTATTTATTGAATCAATGCATAGTCAATGTTTTAAAATAAAAATACATAAGAAAGAGAATAATTAATAATATATCAAACATGAATGCAACGATAAATGTTGGCAACAGTTTGGCCAAAACCATAACCGCACCACCAATTTTTTGACCATACCATAATCGCACTATAACCACGTAAATTGGTTCGATTCGGTTCGTATCTCGATTTGATTTGGTTAATAACCACGAAAATAAATTATTTTTTATAGGTTCATCCATCAAATTGATATAAAACAATTTATAAAAAAAGTCAATGAAAACAAAAACACAATATTCCAAACGAACATGCAAACATTATCAAACATTATTCCAAACGAAAATGCAAACATTATCCCAATTTTCAATTGCAAAACACAAATTTAACAAACAATATTATGAATATAACAATACTAAACTTTTCCTTCATTCTTGATTGTTGTGGATCGAAGTTACTTGATTCATTCTTTTCCACGAGTCTTACTCGCATAGATCAGCACTCAAAGCTGATATCTAAATAAGAAATGTAAGTAGAGAATACAACGATACTACCTATTTGAGAATGGTCTTAAATAAGATTTAAATTAAAAAAAATGTACCACTTCGTCAGCTTTCTCCTCGCTAAACGTTGCACAAGCTCCAGAGTATGATGAAGGAGCAGAATTTTTTACACACAATAGAAAAAATTTAACAATAAAAGGAAGTGCATAAATAACAAATATAAAACAATAAATCTTATCATGAATATCAGTCCAAAACCAATCCCGAGCACACATTAAAACTTCTAAAGTCTTCGGGTGAAGCATATTTCTATATGGATTTACAAATCTACCACTTGTACTAAACGTCGACTCAGATGCCACAGTAGATACTAGAATGACTAATAAATCTCTTGCAACCTTCTGTAAAGTCAGATATTTTATTGAAATTGCTTTCTACCATGTCAATAAACCAAAACCATCCATCCTTGACAATACTGGCTCGTCCAAAAAAATATCGAACTCTGTTATTACATGATCAGCAGTAATAGAACGACTAACAAATGTATCAAAACTAACCATGCGAGAGTGTTTTCCAAGAGTAGTAGACGACTCTGATTGTGAAGATGATGAAGATTGAGATATATTTACTTTCGAATGATGTGATCTCTTGTACTCTTTGAGCAACTTATAACAAAATGCTCTAACTTTTTTAACCTTTATCTGTGCTTCATCTCCAAAAATCAAAGAAAATAGTATTAAACTAGTTTCATATTGTATCTAAGATCTAATATAGTTGCAATAGCTAGAATTTCATGCTTGCCACTCCAATATTTGTCAAACTTTTCCTTCATACTTAATTCCATCCATTTGACTTCATCACAAGATGATGTGCTCCAATCACGGATTACCAACTTTATGTCACAAATATTTGGAAAGAAAAAATTGGTAGTAGAATATTTTGTACCTGAAAATAATTGAGTCACTTCATAAATATCTCCAACTTATCACAAATATCCGTAGCCAAGTTTCAATCACTCTTATTGGGTACACTCCTGTATTGAGGCTCTTTTTGCCTTAGACGAGGAAAAATTTCTCTATAAAGTAAAGCAGTATGAATCATTAGATACATGAAGTCCCATCGAGTCTTGCAATCCAGTGTTAACTTTTTTTTCACAAGGGATTTTCATTTGTTGTGCAACTGCCTCAAATGTTTCAACTCTTTTTGGTGTTGCCGACTAATATGAAACACTATCGCTGATTCTCTCGACACTTTGGCTAATGATATCTTAACCATCCTTTACTATCAGGTTCAAAATGTGTGCACAACACTGCAAGTGAAAAAAAATTCACCATTCAACAACAAAGAACCAAGGGAAAGCTTATCTAACATAATGTTAATCATAGCGTCATTCGTGGTGCAATTATCAACAGTCAATGTGGACAATTTTTTATCAATATTCCGGTCAAATAGACAATCCATTAACACATAAGACAGTGAATCAGGGGTGTGAGGGCAAGGGACATATATAAATCTGTACCAACAGTGAAAAAGTTCGTAAGATAACATAAAATTTCAGAAGATATACGAGAGTAGCTTAAAGTCTATTTTATAAAACTATTGTACCTCAAAATTCGACTTTGAAGCCTCCAAGAATCATCTATGTAATGTGCGGTGATAGCCGTAAATCCCTTCTTTTGATTGGATGTCCACATATCAGTATTGACTGCTATTCTACTATTGGTCCCCTCTAACAAGCCCATTACTTTCGTTCTCTCATAATCATAAATTTTCAAGATATCAGCATTGATAGTATTATGAGAAACAACTTTAAATAATGGTTGAATTGTATTACTGAAATTTCTAAACCCATAATGCTCTACCATGGAGAGAGGATATTTATATAGGATGATCATATTTGCAAGTTCGTTCCTACCTTTATCTTGATCAAAATTAAACACCCCCATTGCAGTCCTACCACTAGGTTCTTTAAATTGATTCAAAAATATTTGTTTTACATCTTTCTGACCTTGAAGTGGACATCTATCCAAGTGAGCATGTAAATGACTTGTCCCATTTTTTGACTCACCCCCAACTGTTTCTTGCATTGATTACAAATTGTTTTGGGCACATTATTAATTCTCTATAGCTTGAAATGCTACCACATTGAAGATGTCAATTTTCTTTTTCTAATTTCCTTGATCGGCTCCTCATCATCACCTAAATCTATATGGGTAGGATTTGCATTTACCTCTCTTGGACTTTGTGAACTACTCGGTAGACTTGTTGATGTATCCTCTTGAATGCCAATAGCAGTATCTCCAACTTGAATGGAAGCACTTCCAACTGAAGTGCGAGGAGTCGGAATAGAAGAGGCCGACCCATGGCAAGACATTTGAATACATGAAAAATAAACAAAACATTATGTACATATACAATATATTACAAAGAATGAAGGTTATAGATTACAATATATTTGTTCTCTAATTAAGTCAATCTACAAAGAAGGAAGGTTAAAATTGCATTATTTTTCTTCATATCTTTTTGATTCGTCATATGCTAAGCCCCACCCCCCCTTTTTTTCTTTTAGGTATACTTGATTAATTGGTTTGCTCAACTAATACTCTTTATTTTCAATTTCTTTCATTATACTTTCAAGGACCCTCCAATTGAGGATAAACATTAATGAGAACTTCACCACTAACTAGTGCACTGAAGAAATTTACAAAAATTAAGTTCATAACAACAGTAAACATAAGAGACTTCAACATTACAAGGAAGCATTCAATATTGAGGATAAACATTAATGAGAACTTCACACACTATACTAATGTAGCAGTACACAGCCACTCTTCTTAGTGTACATGCTCATTGGCATGGATTGTGATTTTTAGTACATTATTTTCAAGTTCAAATTACCCTTTTCCTACAAAAATGCATCATATCCTACACATTCTCTAGAATCAGCAAGAGATAAATTTATCACTTATACTAAAAAAAAAGAAATCCAGAATGGCCAACATAAACAAAAACAAAAATAATTAGAAAAGAAATACGTGAAAAATACATTCTTAAGTTGGAAAAGAACAGTTACCTCAGAAAAGGGGGCCGGCTGCGTACGTTCAGCGCTCCAGAGGCGATGAGTTTTGTAAGTTTCGTGGTTCGTCCGACTGTCCGTCTATGACTCTGTGGCGCCACGAGCGTGGCGACTAATTGTGAATCTGTGATTGGAGTGTAGGGTTTGTTAGTTTGTATAATTTTGTAATGGGCTGTGGGTCAGGTAAATGGGCAGAATTTTGTTTTGGGCTTGATAGTGATAGAAAAATAGTGGAAAGCCCAATAATCAATTCTCCATTTTTTTCATAACGGGTAAAAGGTTCGGTTTCAGGGCGGCGGCGTAAATACCATACCCGACCTGCTTCGAAGCGGTTCATTAAAATCAAATACCATACTCGCCCAATTGCACCATTGGTTCAATTTTTTCATCCCATTCTATTCGGTTAATCACGATTTTCGATTTTGACAGTTCAAATTGCCATCCCTGCTCATTAACAATGTCAAGATAACAATTAATGTCCCTATCAATTGAGGCAAAACTCAATGATAATAATTTATCATTCCAATCGAATCCTAATAAGTAGATCACATACTCGATACAATCATTCTTGAGACATATAAATTGGGAAAATGAGGAGCCTCTGAAGCAATCACAAGCAATGTTTTAAAAATTGACCCATAAAAGAAAATGGTTAAGGGTTAATTGAATAAATATATATGCATGAAAACTAAAAAATATTGTAATAATAATAATAATAAAATTTTTAGTTTTAGTTTACTAATTCAAAATAAATATAAATTCGTGTCTATTAATTAAATTTATTATCTTAATTTATTTTAAAACTTTAAAAATTAACAATTAATATGTTCAAAATATTTGTTTTATTGAAAATATAATTAATTTTGATTATAGTTTTGTTGGGGGCTATGATTTGTTAATGGATATAATGAGGCCCTGTTTGGTATTGATTTAAATCAAATTTTAATTTAAGTCAAAGTTAAATAATCAATTTTAATCATATATTTCATGGGCCCACAACTTTTCAACAATATATTTCAAAAACTTTTATCAAAATCTACTAAAAATTTAATTTTAATCTCTACCAAACAAGAGCTAAGTAAACTATGTTTGGTTTAAATTAAAATTTAATTTTAATATAAGTGAAGGTCAAACATTTAATATTAACTAAATCATTCATGAATCACACAATTTTTCAACCACACATTTTAAAAATTTATATCACAATCTACTAAACAAAAATCTAATTTTAAACCCCACCAAACACCTTCAATATTGAATTTGCTACAAATCTTATCCCACATTGGAAGAGTAATGATAACAATAGAGAAGTCTCTATAAAATGGTTTTGCACTTATCCGACATTGCAAGAATAGTGAAAACAATGAAAAACGAGTCTTTGTAAAATGGTATAGCACTTAGAAGGAAATTCGAAACGGGCTTGTTAGATCAATAAGTGAGCCCATTTGAGAAATTAAATATAAAGTTCAGGTCTAAGTTGCTTATTTTTAGAAGTTAGAGATCAACCTACTATCTTGACAGTGAATCGAGGATCAATGATGCAATTTTGTATTTAATTTATACCTCAGAACAAAAAGGGAGAATTTGTTAAAGAGCCTAATCAAACAATGATATTGGTAAAATAACATTCCTTCGATATTTTTTAGTCAAATGACCTTCATTTACAAAATACAATAAACAAATAATATCAAATATCTAAAATGCCCTCACCTGGAAAATACGCAAACATCCCTTTCAATCCAATGCTTTCCCGGTGGTTGCTTCCCTAAAATCTTGTTATTCATTATATTCTTCATCTATCTTCTCCAATATTTTGAGCATTTGAACAAGATTTTTGGTATCTATATTATCTACATTGAAATTTCTACTATATTTAAAGAAAAAAGAAATGTATTTTCAGAAATTTCATTTACATTGTTACTTTTATTTTTTAGAAATGATATTTTAGTTGATTTTATTTTCACATTTCATATATTTTTGTATCGTCCGCAACTATTGGACAATAACGACACTCCAATTGTTATCTTTAGTGTAGAACGACACTATAGTCTTTATCCTCCATGTAAAACGACAATAAAATCGTTATCTGTTATGATCTGTCCGTTATTGATAATATATTGTGGTTACTTTGATAATTTAAATATGATAACTATTTTCATATTACTTTGATATATACTTGAGTGAATTATTTAACTTTTTATTTTATTTACGACTATGGATTTTCTGTAGAAATGATATGGGTACAAGTATGTTATTTTATCGAGTTTAAAGAGACTGAAGAAGGCAACGGACATGGATTTATGTAGAAAACGATGAAGAAAATGTGGATATTCTTTATGTTCCAACTAGCATCTTGTATATAGAGTTGTATAACAAAGTGCAAGAACTTGTTAATGTGGATTCAAAGTTATATGAAATTGAGATGATGTCTCTTAATCCTGGAATGTCTAAGTCTTCAGTTCCACCACAAAGGATTGACAGTGACATGAAAATGAAGTGGTTTCTTTCTATTTGTAAAAAACATTCTCTTTGCGTGACTATTTCGACAAAGTTGTAGGTGAATGTGATAGTGTAAGGGAGTTTGAAAGAGATTGTGGAGTAGAAACTAATAGTGAAGTAGAAAGGGGAGATGTGAGCAATCGAAATGAAGTTGAGCAATATGATGACGATTATGAAAATGATAACGTAGAAAGAAACTATGTGGATTGGGATAACTTGCATATAATTCAAGGTAGTTCCAAAAAACAAGATTTTGAAGATAAATCTCCTCTGAGAGATAAAAATAATGTTGATTTCTCGATGGAAGAGGACATTATTGGTACTTCAACACAAGTTGCGTGTTCAATTCCTTATAGATCATCAGTTAGGATTTCGAAAAATGAGGATGTACACGATGATGAACTATTTTCAACTAAAAGTGCTTTGATATCAAAATAATATTGATTTCTCGATAGAAGAGGACATTATTGGTACTTCAACACAAGTCGCGTGTTCAATTCCTTATAGATCATCAATTAAGATTTCAAAAAATGAGGACGTACGCAATGATGAACTATTTTCAACTAAAAGTGCTTTGATATCAAAACTCCAGCTAATTGCCGTAAAGTGCCATTTTGAATTTAAAGTGAAGAAATCAAATAAAAGTGTGTATACAGTCGTTTGTGTTGAAGAAAGTTGCAACTAGTGTTTACGGGCAACGATCATAGCTGAATCTGAGATTTTTCAAATACGAAAATATTCGGGTCATCATACTTCCTCCATGAGTGTTCGTCGCATGGATAATAGACATACTACCTATTCGGTAATTTATAAAAAATGTAGCTCCAAAATATCAGGATGCCAACATAGTGTATAGACCAAGAAACATTATCAATGACATTCGTCGAGAGTTTGGCATAACTATAAAATATCACAAAGCATATATGGCTAAAGAATTTGCTTACAAAGAGGTTCGAGGTAACCCTAATGATAGCTATGCAAAGTTACAATTGTATGATCACATTTTGAGAGAAAGAATCCTGGCATGTTAACCTTTATTGAAACTGATAATGATGGACATTTCATGTATTTTTTCATGGCATTAAGACCAAGCATACATGGATTCCTCTCTTCAATCCGACGGGTGTTTTGTGTGGATGGAACATTTTTGAAATCTAAGTACCGAGGTATGTTACTGTTGCCACATGACAAGATGCAAATCATCAAATTTATCCACTTGCATGGGGGCATAGTGGATTCAAGAAACAATGGCTCATGGACTTGGTTCTTTTAGAAGTTGCGACAAATAATCGATGACACAGACGAGCTAGTCTTTATATCTGATCGTGCAGCAAGCATATCAAATGATTTCAACAACGTCTATCTTAATACACATCATAGACATTGTATATGGCATTTGCAAACTAATTTGAAGAGCAAATTTCCTCGTGAGCTACGACAGAGGCACATGGTTCGGCAAAATTTAAGATTATTATGCAAGCATTGTGTAGTCTACACAAGAAAATCCGAGGGTACTTAGAGGATGGTGTTGGCATGGAGTATTGGTCAAGAGCACATTTCAATGGAATTAGATACAATAGTATGACCACAAACAATGCAGAATCATTAAACTCATTGAGAAGTGCTCGAGAATTTTCTATGCTTGCTTTGATCGAGCTTATTAGGGAAAAGATGTAAAGATGGTTTCATGATAGGCATGTTGATGCTGAAAAATATACAGCATAATTGTATCACTTATACAGATCGTACATTACTTAGCAAGAGACATGAATGATGAAGATAAAACGATACATCTGCTAAATTTTGACTTTTATGATGTGCTTCTTTTGTAGTATTGAAAAGGATGACAGTGTTATGATGTACTGCTTTCATCATTCCTAAATGTAAACTATTTGAAATGTTTGGAATGACTCATTTTGTCATTGTCTTAGAATCAATGAAGTCATAACGACAGTTTTTTTTTTTGTAACAAAACATCACTAGTACCATTTTGAGTATTTTACCTAGAAAATATAGAAATGATGTTCAGAAATTAAATATTATTGATTTAATAACAATTTATTTCTAAATATATAAGTTATCAATTATTTGTATCGTGTTTACATAAGTAATGACACTTGTGCTGTTTCCATAACAGTAACGGCACTAATGTTGTTCTCATTTTTCATGTTGTCCAAGTAATGAGGGTGTCTCTCAAATTTTGTGAGCGACATGTCCATCTCGTGACTTAAATGAGTTCAGCTTATTGAATATCGAGCCCGAAAGGTTCATCTCACGACTAAATGTTAGATTGAACTAAGCTTACCCATTTGTTTGTCCAGGAACTACTACCCTCTAATAATGGAACATGTTGGTGTTGAAATTTTCTTCACGCGCTATGTGTACCTTTATCAACCAGGGAACTACCACTTGAATATGTTTCATGCATTCGGCCAACTAAGCAGCATGGATGTGTTTTGGCAAACTATTGTAAATATAAATAATTCGCTCCGTCAATCAATTTTAAGTGCAAACCAATGAGAACTCGGTACATAGTAAGGAACATACAAAAATTACAATTACTCCAGTGTTTACAGAGCACCAATAAAGCCCCTCCGACAAATCAACGAGCTCTTGGTTAAAATATGTAGTTACCATTTTTTTAGGTAGGCTTTCTTGACAAGTTACCAAAAATAACAACCCAATATAGCACATTCTTACTGAAATATATGTGGATATGTCACTGCCCTTTCCCTAATGTGGTATAAGGCCGAGTCGATGTGTTGTACAACAAAACATGATTAATTATATGCATTATTTTAGTAATAATAATTCTAATATACAAATATTACTTACATCATCGATAAGCCACCGTCATCTTTCAATAATTCATCAAAGAATTTCCTTCGCACTTCACAGATGGCCAATGATACTATATCACTATGACAACAATCATATCAAACTAAGCTAACTTGCAATTGAAAATTACGTCCTTCACTGTGCCAACCACTGCAATAAAATAAATTACCTCTGCGATGCATTTGCCAACCACTTGTTGAGGTCTTCAACTTTTGTAGGATCTACTTCCCTTAAAGGGTTATATACTTGAATATTCAACAATTTTCACCTCTTTAAGGGATTAGTCTATGGAGAAAGCAGCACGATTGCTCTTCTTTTAACTCGATGCCCCCTTCGTACAACCAATTCAGAATTCGGATACTTGATAAAAATGATTTCATTACTGGATTGGCAAACACGTGAAGATGTCGAAGGCTTCTCAGAATCATCTACAAAAGTTGATGAAACACAATTCAATCCATTTTAACACACAATATTGAAAAGTGAATTATTAAAATGTAAATTATTTTTACCTTTGTTAAATATGTTTGAATCCTCTTTCGTCCCAACTGCCATCTCTGTTACCCCATCTTGTCGAGCTTTCTCGGTCCGAAAATTCTCTTTGGTCCAGACTAAAGGCCGTTGTTGGTACACAACTATGGCAGATGAAAGATCCGGTACAAATAGGACCCAACATAAATATTATTTGTAGCTTATTGCAAAAAGTAAATGAGAGAATGTACCATCATCATATATAGGAAAAGCCTCGTGTTGCTTATTCGATGTGACTTCTTCAAGAGAGCATTCTTCAATAATCACCTCATCTTGCTCTCTTGCCTCTTTGTTTAGTTGATTGCCTGTAGTAAAAGCACGATCATCAAATTCACCTCTTTCCGAATGAACTCCACCTAGGGATGTCAATTAGACTCGTCGACTCGGGTCGCCCGTGGCTCAGCCCGCGAAAAGCCCAAATCAACTTGGCTTGGGGCTCTGTAGGCCCAACCCAAGCCAGAACCCCAAGCCAAGGCTTGGGTTGAGCCCCATTTTTGGGACACGGGCTTTTTTCGAGCCGGCCCGCGAGTCTTTATTTTAAAAAAAAAATCACTCGTGGCAGGAAAATGCTGCCTTGAAAGGCAGCAGTTCACTACCTTTTAAGGCAGCAGCTTAATATAGAAAAAGAGAGAGAAAGAAAAACGGGTCTGCCCGGCTCGGCTTGGAAAGGCCTGAGCCGAATGCTCAGGTCAGGCCTAAAATTTTTGGGTGAGCTTTTACTTGGGTCGGCTCGGGCCCGAAAAAAACTCGATAATTTTAACCGAGTCAAGCTCGAGCCTCAAATTTTGGCTCGCAAGTCAGTTCGGTTCGGCTCATTGACATCCCTAACTCCATCTCTACCAACCAATTGGAGAAATAAATCAATTTTCTTTTCTACTCGATCGAAGGGCTCTGACATCTCACCTCAGAGCTTCTCTTCAACTCAATTTATTTCTTATTTTATTATATGAGCGATATAGTCATAAGAAAGTGGGGGCTGTCCAGCTGTTTTAGATTAATGTAGATGGCTAGACACAAATGGTCGATCCGATGTCTAATGACATTGTGGGTGACCGAAATTTGATTGTACATCATCACTCGCAGATTTTTTTCTCCTTCATCCTCAGAAGCGACATTATCCAGCTTAGGATCTGCTTCATCATCAAAAGGTTTGAATTCCTTCCAAAATGGCTCCAGCAATTCATCATGTGTAGGATTTAGCGTACAATGTGCCCTATCTGAAAAAACAAGAATGTATAATTATTGAGCAAATTGTTTTGTTATAGTTATCAATACGCCATGTAGATTTTGATAAACAAAACTCACATTTAACAATTCAAAAAATGTGCAAAGTATATTCCCCTAAGTTGTTTACACATTTCCGAGCCTATCATTCTTGGAATTCTGGAATCATCTGTTACACGATCGAATTTCTTTCCAACACTGGGAATTGCTTCAAACGTCCAAATCTGTACAATCATAATAATTTTCAGTAACATAATTAAAAAGAATGTAATTTTTAAATGATTTTAAAACATATTACCATGATTGCAAGGAGAAATCCATGCAGAGAATACTGATATCACTGAGAAGTTGTATAACTCTTCAACATGTCTCCCAACTTACGTTTAAACACCCTAAAATAGTGTACTCGTATGACTTTTTCCCCCACGAATAGTTGTTAAATTTATCAAGATCATCCACCAAATAGAATCACCATGGGTTAACAAATATATTCTCCTTTGCTGCCAAAAGCACATACACCAACATGACGAGGAGGCCCAACTTATATTTGTCATTCTTATGCTTACAACGTTTGAAAACATCTAACAATAAACCTCTCTTCATTTTGTTGTTGCTACGCTTAAAACGTTCTTTCACGAGTCTACAATTTTACCCTAGCATCGGATCCTCATTCTCCAAATCCCCGGCTTTAAGCCTAGTCACCAGTTCAAATTCTTGCAAGCTTGTCTCCAACTTTAATCCATACTTCAATTTTTTTTGAGGTACTTATCGAACTCAGAATGAACTAGTGGACTAATTGTGATGCAAGCTTTATGTTTCTCAAGCTTAACATATGTCCAAACTAGGAATTTGTGAATATGTTCAGATGCTTGCATTTAAGCTGTAGAAAATTTCATCAATCAATTTCATTCTATACTTATTACTTATCTTCACGTTTACTATGTCTTCAGCATCCATTTTTCCTATTGTAAAATGCAAAACAATAATTGAGTTAGAAATCTTATTTCTCAAGAGAAATAAGGGTTATAGTAGGTGGTTTTGGAATTGAAATAAAATATAATTTGTTAAAAAGTTCCCCAATTTCTTAAATTCTTGTTATTTGATATTTAAAATCATTGAGTCCAAATTTCATGTATTAATCATAGAGTTTTTGATACCTAGATTTCTGGCATTCTTAGAAATAATTAAAAACTAGGTGATCACCTTGCGATGTTCATTTGAAATTCATGGAACTTCAATAGCATGTTTGTTTTATTGTTTTTATTGCTTCTGCCCCCAACATCATGAACTACACTAGTTGCAAAATATACGTGCAATTCCATATTATCCAAAAAGAAAAACCCTAGTCATGACTTTAAAACCAGACCCAATCCGAAAGTCAACAAGTTCTTGAAAATAATGAAAAATTAAGATCAACCCATTAATTCTTATACCATTTCAAATAAAGAGCTGTCTTTATAAGGGAAAAAAAAAGTATTATGTTTAACCATAAATTTGTTGATTTTTTTTCTTCTTCTGCATCAATACCTGAAGTTATATCTCCAATTATAGAATTCGATGAATATATAGGAACATGGAGTCAGTGGTGGAGAATCGATCGGATGAAGTAGCGGTAAATTTGTGTTCACTTTCACAGTCGCAATAGTAAGAAGAGGAATTTCCACATATTTGTTGTTGATTTCGTAAGATTTCCACAAAGGGAAAAAAGAAGCGAGACGTTGATTTTTGAATTTGGGAGAATAGGATTTCACCCAAGGATAACACGGGTGAATGAAGGAGCTTGGAAGGATTTTTGTGTTAAAATGTGAAGGATAGTTTGGTCATTTTATCAATTAAACTATTCTGATTTTCTTTCCTCTTTTTTGTATTGGTCAAAGGCCATTTGTCCAATATTATTGGGGAAGCAGCTATCTCACCAAATTTCCCAAAAAAAATAAAAATAGAAGGAGAAAGAAAACTGTAATGGTAACTGGATCCGGATAGAGATCCGCTTTGACGGGTAGACCAGCTTACGTGGACCCTCAGTCAGCAGATGAGTGACACGCTTAAAGCGTAAACTGCATTTTCATTGGCTGGAAAATGTCACCTTTAATTTCTGATTGGTCCACGTAAACGGTAATGACATGGCCCGTTAGTATGTAATTGGAGCCCCATGAACCGAACTAAATCGCAAATGCCCTTTCACTCTATATAAACCGTTCATCAACCTTACGCGCCTTCCATTGCATTGATCCTCTCATTTTCCATTGTTTACACGCACGAATACATACACATTGTAAGCACGTATACATACACAGACACACATATATAGATAGAGTCAAGTTTTAGAGGTGAAGCCATGGGTGGCTCGTGGAGGAGGAATGGTTCATTCATTGTGCTGGCAATTGTTTTCTTTGGTAATTATGCTGTTTTTATTTTCTCGTGCGTTTTTTTTTGGGTTGAAAATTTGTTATGATTTGTTGTAATCTCGTGCTGTTAATCCTGTGCGACGTTTTTTAGTTAATAAATTGAAGTTAGATCGAGTTCAAAATAAATAAATAAATAAAGTTAGAATGTTAGATCTAGATCCTTTACAAATTGATGATTGCAGCTTCGTATTTGAGTAGAAAATTTGCGATTGATTCTGAGATTTTGATCTGATGAGGATTTTGAGTGTTGTTAATGAGTTTATATAATTAGACATGCCGCTTTTACTGCTTTTGTTTGGTTAAATACTTAAATTACACGTTTGTAGCTTTTAGACTATTACATTTTAATGGCATGAACACATGTACGTTGCATCATTTCTTCTTAAATATGCTAGTTACAATACCTCAGCTTTCCTGCTATCCAGACAGGAAATTAAAGTAGAATAAATTCAAATCTTCCCCATGTTTAATCTTTTCTTTAGATGTCTTAAGATAGTAGTTCTATAATATGAAAGAGAACTTTGTCCGTAATTAGTTAATTCAGGATCCTTGTTTCTTCCAATTAAAGGCCTCAATTATACGATGCCAGATGGGGAGCAAGGTCTTTCCGTAAATGTGAACATACTGGAAACCAATTTTCTATAGTCATGCATCCCAGAAATTTTTTGCTTGGATTGCCTCTGAATAGTGTTAAGATATGGACAAGTCCCAACATTGATAGCGAAAACACTCTTTTTGACATGGTTAAACATTTTGTTCCTTGGAAAATATTCTTTACTTGTTTTTATATCATCGAACTACTGACTTTCCAGCAAATTGTTTTGGTAACGGTTGCTACTTCCTAAATGTACCTTTCTCCTGAAACTGAAATAATATACAAAAATATAGTTCTGGGAATTGGATAGGCACAGCTAAACAATGCAATTCTAATGACTGCTGCTGCAATTACATGAGTGCTTGCCTCTGACCAAATTTAAATTGGTGGAATGAACTGTGGCCTAGATGAGTAAATACTGGAATGAGAATTTGATAGCTTCAGTTATCAACAAGTAATTATTATTTTAGAAACTCTTACTGCTTCTTGACACGTTCTTCTCATGGTTCTAATTGATTTTGGCTTCTGTGTTTCAATTATTGTTCGCTTGCTAAAATGAGTAACAATGTTGACTAACCTTGTCTTGTCAAACAGGCTGTCTATCAGCAATTTCTATAGCAAAAGAGGAAGCCACTAAATTGGGAACAGTAATCGGCATAGACCTTGGCACTACCTATTCCTGTGTTGGTGTTTACAAGAATGGACATGTAGAAATCATAGCTAATGACCAAGGAAACCGAATTACCCCATCATGGGTTGCATTCACTGACACTGAAAGATTGATCGGTGAGGCTGCAAAGAACCAGGCAGCTGTCAACCCTGAGAGGACTATCTTTGATGTTAAAAGACTTATTGGAAGAAAGTAAGCCCTTTTTGTTCGATGTACATAATTATTTTTATTCTGCAGTTGATTAATAATTACTGATTAAAGTTTTAAATTATTTCTTGACAGGTTTGAGGACAAGGAAGTTCAGAAGGATAGGAAGCTTGTTCCTTACAAAATCGTGAACAAGGACGGAAAGCCTTATATCGAAGTCAAAATTAGGGATGGCGAGACTAAAGTCTTCAGCCCTGAGGAAATCAGTGCCATGATTTTAGGCAAGATGAAAGAAACAGCAGAAGCATTCCTTGGGAAGACAATTAAGGATGCTGTTGTAACAGTTCCTGGTAAGTCGTCTTTAACTTTTATAATTTACCATCAAATACATTTTGGCTATTTGGTTATACTCACCATTTATTTGTGGTTATATCTGGCAGCATACTTCAATGATGCCCAAAGGCAGGCCACCAAGGACGCTGGTGTAATTGCTGGCTTGAACGTGGCAAGAATTATCAATGAACCAACAGCGGCAGCAATTGCCTATGGTTTGGACAAGAAAGGCGGTGAGAAGAACATCCTTGTCTTTGACCTTGGTGGTGGAACCTTTGATGTCAGTATCTTGACCATCGACAATGGTGTGTTCGAGGTGCTTGCCACTAATGGAGACACCCATCTTGGAGGTACAGATCTTTCTGTTACCATCTCTACTTTGATATATTTAATAAGTGCATTTATTTAGGCAATCAATATTTGGAAACTGATCTATCCCTGCTGCAATTGGCATTGAATCATGCAATTATTGTGACTAAAGTTCAAATCTTTATATATTCAAATAGACTGCCCTTGAACACAGTCGTTCAATGATAGAGCTGAGAAATCAATTGATTATGATCCATTAAGCAATCTGAATTATTTATTATTCAGATACATCTCATGATAATAGGTTAAGTTTGATTTGAGCATTTAAAATAGTACATTGTGTAAATACTAGTTTTTCGCTTTATGTATATTATCCTGCACTGCAAAGAGGAAGGGTTAGAATTAACATTTTGGGAGATCTTGTGTTACAATATATGAAAATTTCATTTGTGTGCAGGAGAGGATTTTGATCACAGAATTATGGAATACTTCATCAAGCTGATTAAGAAAAAGCACGGAAAGGACATCAGCAAAGATAACAGAGCTCTTGGGAAGCTAAGGAGAGAATGTGAACGCGCTAAGAGAGCCCTGAGTAGCCAGCACCAAGTCCGTGTTGAAATTGAATCACTTTTTGATGGTATCGATTTCTCTGAACCATTGACCCGTGCCAGATTTGAGGAGTTGAACAATGACCTCTTCAGAAAGACCATGGGACCTGTGAAGAAAGCCATGGAAGATGCCGGTTTGGAGAAAAACCAGATTGATGAAATTGTCCTTGTTGGTGGAAGCACCAGAATTCCTAAAGTTCAGCAGCTCCTCAAGGATTATTTTGATGGAAAGGAGCCCAACAAGGGTGTGAACCCAGATGAGGCTGTTGCTTATGGTGCTGCTATCCAAGGAAGTATTCTAAGTGGAGAGGGTGGAGAAGAAACCAAAGGTATTTATGGCATTAATAGTTATCTTGTTGACTGATTGCTCTATATCTGTGGGTGCTTGCTTCAGTCTTGATTTATTGATGTTATAGACAACTTTGTCTGGATGGATGACTGATGTGTGTGCATTTGAATTCAGACATCCTTCTCTTGGACGTGGCACCACTCACCCTTGGTATCGAAACTGTGGGTGGAGTTATGACTAAGTTGATTCCAAGGAACACCGTTATCCCAACCAAGAAGTCCCAAGTTTTCACTACCTACCAAGATCAGCAAACTACTGTCTCTATTCAGGTAATGTTTTCCAATAATTCTTACCCTGTTTGTACTGTTAGATAAGTGGATGATTATGTCCTACAAAAAATGGCTTGTTTGAACGTTAGCTGAGAGGATCCGACAATTTGATAACAGGTTTTTGAAGGAGAAAGGAGTCTTACCAAGGACTGTAGGCTGCTCGGAAAGTTTGATCTCACTGGCATTCCTCCCGCACCAAGGTTTGTTGCATTCTTCGTATGAATTATTTATTAAATTACTTGCTGTCAAAATTGTCATCTGAACTGAATCCTGTGTTCTATTTTAACAGGGGAACCCCTCAAATTGAGGTCACATTCGAAGTTGATGCCAATGGTATTTTGAACGTCAAGGCAGAAGACAAGGGCACTGGCAAATCAGAGAAGATTACCATCACAAACGAGAAGGGTCGATTGAGCCAAGAGGAGATCGAGAGAATGGTCCGTGAGGCAGAAGAGTTTGCTGAGGAAGACAAGAAGGTGAAGGAGAGAATTGATGCTCGTAACAGTCTCGAGACATACGTTTACAACATGAAGAACCAAATCAATGACAAGGACAAGCTTGCTGACAAGCTCGAGTCTGACGAGAAGGAGAAGATTGAGAATGCAACAAAGGAGGCCCTCGAGTGGTTAGACGACAACCAAAACGCAGAGAAAGAGGACTACGAAGAGAAGCTTAAGGAGGTGGAAGCCGTATGTAACCCAATCATCACAGCCGTCTATCAAAGATCTGGTGGAGCTCCTGGTGAATCCTCTTCTGAAGATGACGACTCCCATGATGAACTGTAGGTAACTTTTATAGTCCGTTAATTACTGATGAAAAGTGAAGCAAGAACAATTAAAATATGGGTTTGTTTATTAGGGGAGAGGAGTAATGTAATTTTTGTCATTTGAGGGCAGAGTCCCTTCTTGGCTGGTTTTTTTCTTGAGCTGAAGGCACTTAAAAGGAATGTTTCCTTTCGAATTACTTGTAATTTTTGGTTTACAAGGTTTTGATGTTCATTGACGCGTTGCGTACGTAATTTGAGTTTGAAATCCTTGAGCTTCCACCTACTTCATCTACCTTAACAATATGTTTCCTTCATAAATGAGTTCGTAAATTATGTTCAGCAAACTATACCAGAAGCCAAGACCGATTAAAATCATCGATAAAGTGAGAAATGTAATTCGTCTGTAAGTGTTTCATTTACATTTCATTCTTTTTGCGTTTGATTTACTCGATCCCACTTCTCCTCTCACATGGGGTCGGGTCCCACGTGGGGGCCACGACGTGGGGGCCCGACCCCCATGTGAGTAGAGGAGGTGGGATCGGGTAACCCAAAATGTAAAATGACATGTACAAATAGCATGACCCATGACCCTTAACTTTTTGACAAGTTTAGTTTGCTAAATTATGCTTTAAAAATCTCCGAATGTACTTTTGCTAAGAAAGTTATGCAAAAAATTTGAAAAAGACAGTCCTGATAACGTTGGTATTTTTTTTTTAAATTTATTTTTAATAAATTGAAGCATATTTGTGTTTTTCCTCGCTTAACTATCGAAATAAATTTTTTTTTTTTTCGTATTTATGAACTTATTATTATTTTTTATTGTTCGAATTATGTAGTTTAAAGTTTTATTATAATGTTGTTGATTCTTTTTTTTCTATTTTCTTCATTATCTCATTTATAGTTTTATCTAATTGTATGTTTTCTTAGCAAAGTTTTTGAGCAAAACATGTAACTTTATTGTTTTATTCCAATATTGTTTTCTGATTAGTTATCGCTATGCCTCAAACAAAAAAAATCTTAATTCCATCCCTATCACTTATCAAGAATGGAATTTACCTCAAGAAGAATGAGAACGGGTGTGGACTAACAAGATCAAAACAAATGAGAAGGGTAAATTGAGAAAGGGGTATGAATATGGTGTGTATACATTTTCTCCTCCTTTTTTATCTTTTAAATGAGGTTAAGGTTATATTTGTAAAATAATTGTGGTGCATCCATTAAAAAAGTGCTTTAATTGGTATGTATTTATAATGGAGTAGAGCAAATAAAAATCGTGGTACAAATATAATTATCCTTAGTCAAATAAGGATTCGTAATATTTTGATTTTCTGCGGCACAATGCATATTTGATATTTTTAGTAATTGTCAAATTTGGCTGAAATTCATTGTTAAATATTTAATAGAAGTCACTTTTGAATCACTAGAGAGATGTGAATATGCATTTTTAACAAGTGGCAATAACAAATATCATGGGGTTAATGAATCACTACTCCAACCCTAATTAGACCACGTTCATTCTCTTTGATCATTGGACTTCAATGGTCTACACCAAATTTGATGTAATTTGGTGTAACAAATTAAAATAATAATAATAATAATAATTAAACAGAGTACTACAATTAAAAAAATCACATTTAATTGAAAAATAATTATTACTATTACTTGATTAGAATTTAAAAATAAATCTTAAATATAAATAACCATCACATTAAAACAATTATAAATAAATTAAAACTATTAATTGAAAACTTCAAATTTGGAGAAAATGAACAGTGTTATACCAAATTTTATGTAACACTATTCATTATACCATATTTGCCATACCATTTGAGAGCATTTTATACCAAATTTGCCATCCCATTGGAGATGGTCTCAAGATCCACTTCCACAATCTCCTTCATCACAATTATCTTCCTCTAACATACCATCCAACAACTGCGATTGACGTCGGCTATATCACTTCTACTCCATCAAACCCCCATGAGCCTGTCTACACCACCACAATTTCGATCACATTCACCTCTTCTGCCACCATATTTGGAATTTTAGATTCGAACCAACTCCTCCCCTTTGACAAAAGTTTTAGATCTAAATTTTTTTATGGTGATTGCTTTCATATTGGTGGTGGTGGTGGTGGTGACATGAGATGACATAAATAGCGGAATTTTTGGATTAAAAAAAAAAGGGAAAATTTGTGATGATGGTGATGGCGAGTGTAAGTGAAGGTGTTGAGGTGGATTTTTTTTTATTATTTTATATTTTTTTTTATGGTGGTGAGATGGGGTGACAACTTTTTTTGTGTAGGCGGTAGATGGGATGACGGTGATGGTGGTGTATGTGCATATTAAAAGTCAATAGTAGTGGTTGAAAATGACAGAGGCAACGCTGATAACAGAAGTGAGATGGGTTTGAGTCAAAGTGATTGTGGACGAAGTGGTCGTTGGTTGATGGTGGCGAGGGATCAGTGATGGTGGAATAACACACAATATTATACGTGTAACACCAACACGATATGTGACAGCATTATAAAAAATATAAAACACCGTTTTACACGTGTAATACTATAAAATAAGATGTAACATGCATTATAAAAAAACATAACATAATGTTACTCATGTTACAAAAATTATAACACGTTAAATTTTTATATGGGATAAAGGACTGCATATTACTTTTGTAAATAGTTTGAAGTGATTTTAGCCACGTGTTCGTCCCGTTCATGATGGGTTCTGCGAAAATCGAACTCCACTCCATTGCCATTCAAATTTCATAAACAAATGTGCGCACAAGGGCAACTGCAATGACATGGCCCGATAGTCTCTAATTGGAGCCTCAATGAAACGCGAGATCGAACCAATTTGTGAATGCCAGAACACGCTTGATATAAACCCGTGAAGTGTTTTGCTTTTCTCAATGAATAAAGTTATCTAACATTATTGGTGGCAGTCTAAATGTCATAATGTGACAAATTCAATTAAAAATGAAATTATTTGATTCATTTAATTGAGTCTATCATTTAATATCTCTTAAATATGTATAGCAATATCAATAATAAATGGCATTACTCTTTCTCAATTACCTTTGTGAACATTTTTCTTGCTCACATTGATAAGAACTCGTGATATTCATCCAATTGACTACCTATCATGAGCCATTCGACTTATAAATGAAGATGGGCAATGGTTGAAACTACAAGATAAACAAATAAATAGCATCATTGAGAATGTAAGAATGAATGAAACCTTAGAGCACGTTTGATTTGTCATTTTGAAACCACTTTCAGTTTTCTAATTTACTTAAAACGTGTTTGATATGTTATTTTCAAAAATGAGTTTTCGAAAACAAAGATAACTTTACAACATAAAACTTAAAATAAATTTTTGACGTTTTGAGTGTGTTCATAAAGAAACTCGAAACAAGGAAAATGAACTTAAAAATTCACAAATTAAAATAATAAATAAAATCACACAAAATCTACCAATATATAGCCCCTGTTTGGCCCCCATTACCTGAAAATGGTAATGGGGGGAATAGTGTTTTTTAGAAAAATGAGTGGTTGAAAAAGAAGGTAAAGTTTTCGATTTACGTGTAATATTATTTTATGGAAGATTATATGATTGAAAATAGGAAAGAGAAAAATGAAATGTAATGTAATTTAATTTAATGGTAATCAAACAGGGGCATAAATACCCATCTCTCTTTCTCGTCTCAAGCTCCTTTAAGAACCCTAGTAGAGAATTCATCCTTCTAGTACTCTCTCAATCTTACAACGATTTCATTTTATTTTTTTACCAACTTTAAAATTTATATATTTTTTTGAACACATATTAGCATAAAATTGATATGTTTTACAAAATAATCAAAGTATTTGAAAAAAAAAAATCTCATAAAACTATTTTAAAAATTTTTAAACCAAACGCGTTTTCTAATTTTTTTGTTTTGAAAAACAGTTTTTCAATACCCATCTCTCTTTCTCGTCTCAAGCTCCTTTAAGAACCCTAGTAGAGAATTCATCCTTCTAGTACTATCTCTCAATCTTACAACGATTTCATTTTATTTTTTTACCAACTTTAAAATTTATATATTTTTTTGAACACATATTAGCATAAAATTGATATGTTTTACAAAATAATCAAATTATTTGAAAAAAAAAATCTCATAAAACTATTTTAAAAATTTTTAAACCAAACGCGTTTTCTAATTTTTTTGTTTTGAAAAACAGTTTTTCAGAATGACAAATCAAACGTATAATACAAGTAAACTATTGTTCCAGTTCTGTATCATGATAGACAAATTCAACATGAAAAGCATGGAAAGGGAGACAGTAAATAATCCATGTATGCCACATGATATCTGTTCCAATTTTGAGTGAGAACCTAAAATCCAGCTCGAGGATTGCCGGAACCTGCTGCCACAACACCCATACCACCATTTGAAGTAACATCCGCATTTTCCTGGTTTGTAATAGTGACTTTATCACCATTCAGATTGTCTACAAATTCATCAATCTTGCGGAATTGATATGGCCACCTTGCATTGTACAGGAATTGGCGTAGATCAAATCTATTGTCTTCTGGCGAATAACTCTGCAAATTTGTGTAATCTTTCTTTCTTTAGCTATTATGTAATTTAAGTTTCGCAAGGTCAAAATGAAAAATGCACAATATTTTAGACTTGATAATCGTTGGCTAAGCTTAAAATGTTTGCTAACAAGTAAATATAAAAGTTCTAAAAAAATATTTTTTTATTGGTCAAAATTAGCAATGCATAAATTACTTATTTTCACAGAAATGTAAGAGTTACTTTCAAAATAAACACCATTTTAAGTTAGAAATAAGGAAAAAAAAATTGAACATATCTAAACGTTCCTATATAAAGTTATGCAAAAGTGTAATGTACTTTTCTCAAGCTTAGCCAAACATGCTCTTTTAGGCTTGCAAATAGGGAAGTACCTCTGCGTGATAGGAAGGTGTTAAGACAGTCATTTTATGTCTATTGATGGAATAGTACTTGAAGAAATGCTTCACTTTGTCAGCAACTTCTGCTGGGGTCAATTTTGCACCCCATCTATAACAGAGATTCTGCCAGGAAAATGAAATAATGAAAAACATACGAAAAATAATATGTACCACAAAAAGTCGGCGATGCTGTGTCATTTAATTACATCAACCACAATAAATATTCCAAGCAATCTGACAGTTGAGTACTACAAGGAAATTAAATTTGCAGATACTGTTCCTATCCAGAAACAAAATAGACTACTTAGAATATTGGAAATCAAGATATCCATCCATTCACCACATGTTTGCCATTGGCTTAAAAGTCATATGTGGGGTATAAACAATGTCTTTTTCTTGTCATATAAAAGAAATTTCTGGGTACTGACAGTCTGAGGCAATTGAACCATTGCACAAGAGGCAAAAATGAAGTTGGGGCAACGGGAAGCTAACTTATTGAAAGTCTCTTACAGTTAAGATATTAGACACGAACCTTAAACATTGATACAGGACCACAGCGGAAAATCTTACGCATCCTTCCATATACTGAGAGTTCCTCGTATGTCATTCCCATGTCAACTTCATCCAGCTATGTTCAAACAAAACAACAATCAGACTTCCACAAAATTCACATTCTACATGTCAAAATGTAGGACAAGCCAGTGGTGCTGAAGTTGAAATACAGCGGCCAGACGACCCACAAAAGGATTTCTAAGGACAGAACAAGCACCCCCTTAGCCAAGAATATCATGAGCTATGATGACCAGAAGAGGAAACGATGAAGAAAAGAATATAGAGTCCTTCAAAAGCATGTTTTGAAATGGAAAAGCACGTCAACTCAAAAAATAGCAAGTCGTAAGCCAGATTTCTATAAATACCTGGCTGTAGTCGGAACGTATAGGCTCCAATTCAGCAGTAGGAGGAGCAGCCTCAACTTCTGCCAATGATGAATAACCAAGATGGATAGCAGCCCATTTCAAAAACGTTCGAAGATCCTGCTTGCTGATACTTCCAATTGGATTTATATCTGCAGCACTGCAATCATACTGCATTTAACAGGTAAATAACTTATTAGGAGGAGACTAATCGTATCATTGTTACATTGCTAGCAATGCACAAATTAAGAATGGAGTTAGCCAGCTAAAACTAGATCCAGAATTGCATAATGCAAAGGCTGCCCCATATAACCCCTTGCTGGATACAATTTTGCCTCCATTTTGGAAGAATTTACAAATGGATCAGTTTATAAATAGATGATACGAATTGAGTGGTAGATAAGTGGATAGTACTTGTGGGTCCATTGAAATCTCTAGTTGAAAATGAAGTTTGACCATTTATAAATGATTTAATATTGCTAAATAGGGCTTCATTTCTTGATTCTGATTGACGCTTAATTGTTGCTTTTTTTCATATACTGGCTAAATTAAGTCCAAGTAAGTTAAATGCTCACAACCACAAAAATTTCCCTTGGCCGCAAGTAAAATCTAAAGTACCTTTGTTAGGTAGCCACGTAACCCTTCATCCACATTGGAGCTACCCAAGACCAGATAAAAACCAGGTTTGTTGTGAACCCAAGGCAAGAGTGATGCTAGCATGAATGCTAGGACCATTCTGATGCGAGCCTGTATGTTTTGCAATCCCAAGTTTTCAATGTTGGATCCTCCGTCTACCTGTGGAGAAAATCAATGACCAGCTATAAAAACTAAAAATTGTAGAGGTGCACCATGCACACAAAATTTATACATTTTATCCTCTACCTTGTAACGTGGTCGCTTTCCAGTAAGTGTTTGAAACAAAGAGAGCAGAGAAGAAACTACTCCATCTATAGAAACATCAAGATGCCATGACCCAATTTCATCAGCCAGCACCTTTGCCCTGGTTCTTGTGGCATCAGAACTATAAGAGACAACGTATCATTGGTTGATTGTCCAGTATATCAACTGATTCTTAACTTTAATGTAACAATAACGAGGAAGAGGAGATCATTAATGTCTTGAACCTCCGGTACTGTTCAAACTAAAGTGAGTCCTCTTTAAAATATTTAATATGTTAAGCATTTCTTGGTGGTAAAAGTTAGACCATTAATTCTACCCATATGTCTTTACCTATTTTCAGATCCCATAAAAATTGTGTAGAATATGCGTTTAGCAAATTCTTTGCTGTCGGTTGGAAAATGTCCATCAGTGTAATGGCCGATTCGTATAGCATCAGCTTTGACCTGTTCATCCCCATTGGCGATTTCTGCATGTTGCATATCAGTGGAGTGTAAACAAAACATGACATGCAGAATATGTTAACTAATTGGTATGAATGTTTCAGGCAACTTGCAGTGGGAAAGTATTACTTCTCAAATTTAATTGCACAAATCTCACCCTTGAAATTGGGTCTTTTTGGAAGATTTTCAAGCAACACAACAATGTCAAAAGTATTGGAAAACAGTGATACTCAACTGAACACTGTTCCATCTTTAACAATTCAAACACTAAGTTAGCCATTTTAAAATGTATGGGAAAATAATGATATACCTTATTTTTTCTCTAATCAATGTGCATTCTGTCCTCTTAAGATAAACTAATTAAATATTTGAAACTCATCAGGTAATACTTTCAAAGTTGCAGCAAAGCAGAAGACAAAATTGTATATAAATAGTTCAATTCAGCGACACGTAAATAAAGTACCAAAGTTATGCCTGTTGCTGGTTTGTTTAACAAAAATATCACCTTTTTCCTTTTTAAGTTAGAAACGGAAAGAGTAGTGGACGGCTAGTTATCAATCCAATGACTTGCAAAATAGACAGCGATAATCATAAATTGCTCTTTCAAGTGAACAAAAATATGCATTCACCCAAATCAAGCCCTTGACAACTCTATGAGCTTCCAGTCATACATTGCTGAACCTTACTGCAAATACAACCTATTTAGGCTTCAGCCTTTTGATAATGTGAATACTGTTTAAGAGAATAAGTTCAAGATAAGTGACGAGTGTTAAAGGGACATTATTATACAATCATCTTATTCATGTACATAAGTGTTGAAATCATTAAAGAAAACATACAGAACAAAGCACATCACTCATCAAAAGCTTGATCCTTGGTGCATAGACAGTTAAAGAAGCTAGAAGACAAACTAACCTTTTACAACAAGCTGGCACATGCAACCAACTATAGCAGCAACAGAGGAGCTATCGGCCCCACCTGAAAGTGGAAGCAAAAAACCAGATGCACCACTTCGTCTTAAATAATCCCATAACCAGCAACCAGGTCCATAAGCTATTTCCTCTACTGGAGAATGATACTGAATCTGCATAGGAGAAATAAGATTTAGCATTGCAAGGTTGCCTGAATGAAGCTATAAGAAAAAGAAAGAAATTATCTTAGAAAGTCAAAAGATCGATTGAATGATGCCACATCCAGCCCATTCCCTTTATAAGGGCCAAAAGTGCCCTGTAAACATATTTTCATTTCCACAGTTCTCTCCACTTCCCATCACCCCTACTCTAAGTTGCACGGAAATAACATGACATGACACGCCAACAATTGATTTTTCGAAAAAGTAGGACATGAAAACATTCGGGACATGTAGGGACACGTGGATTTTAATTCTCTAAAGTTTAAAATTCACATTTTATATCTTTATTTTCATAATTTTTGATATAGGACATGAAATGTCCTGTCAAACACTTGCCTGAGGGGTCTGTCTAAAGTATCCTTCAAGTGTTGATAATTTGAAAAATATATAAATAACCAGGACACGATACGTGGCTTGTTGGATACATGTCCTTGAGTGTCAAGGTCCGACACAACATGGCACAACACGTGTTTCCGCCCTAGTAAGAGTGTCCGTGCATCACAGCTACTTGCCCACATCCCAACCATCCCAAAACGGCAGGAAAATTTAAAAATGTTAGTGTTTTTCTATCTTTCTTTCAATTTACATTCACCCCAAAAAGTGGAATAAGTCTAAATTTAATACTGGATCCTTGATGTAAGGTATCTAGCTTTATCCTCTCCAACAAGAAGCATATGCATGAGGCAGTTAAAACACCCACCTAAAAGTCAGTGTGTTATTTTTTTTGATTTCAACCATGGTCGCATCACAAGAGCTCACCTTAATTGGACTTGAGAGTGACATTTGGAGATTAAAAGACTGGCAAAGTTTGTAAGGTACTGCTACTGAGGACACTCTCGGTTTGCAGCTTGCTTGTTCTTGAAAGCTACTTATAGATCCTCGAAGACTAGCAACCTGCCATCAGATGAAGAATCAAACACCGGAGACAGCTAAAACTAGGTAAAAAGAAAAAATAATGGCTAATGGATTACAATTGCCAAAAACTTGAGATATTAGATATGCACAGATGCAAGCAGCAAGAGTGCATAATTTGCCTGCGATATTTGATCAAAGTACTAATATGCTATTCTAGCCACCCAGTTCTGATTGGCTTTGAAATAGCATCCCCAGTAAAATATATTTAGAATATTAATGGCTTCTCATAAATCAGGGTCATATCATTCCCAATATCATGGCCAAATTCACAGCTGTAATAGCACAGAAGATACAAATCATACTTGCTCAAGGGAAAACCATTACTTATTGACAATAAATGAGAGGAAACAAAGCAATATTCCCTGGGAAGTCAAACCAGTAAAATCCAATCAGCTGGTATTATGAGGTGTGACTAACCAATTTATAGGATTTTTATTACCAAAACAAATGAGCATTTCAACCTCTATGGTTCTAAAGAATAACAGGGATGGAATTTCAGCATACCGCATCTAGATCTATTTGAGCAACCACCAATTCTACATCCTTCACGGAAAATTGGGAACCTTGGGCAACCATATCTCCATTAACAACAATGCAAGAACATCCATCTGTGAAACATTAATTTATCAAACAACAGATCCTGAAAATTCAATTTGTTTTCACGTTTGGTAAAAAATAAAATAAGTCCAGAAGAAATCTGATAATGTTGAAACTAACTACTGTAATTGATTCTTTCTAGGTTAACAGATAAAAACAGTATATGTTTCATAAACAGAGTATGGAATACGATAAATCAATAAGAGCATCCTACCCACCATAATAAAGGCGGCCACCATCACATCCTTGCTGATTACTATACATGTAAACTCCTCCGCGGGTATGTGTAGCACCTATAAAAGCACGAAGGCGAAGATCGAGCTTTCTTAATTGGTGATGACTTCCACTGGCATTCATAAAAACTTCAACACCGTTCAATGCAAGCTCAGCATGAGGGGGAATAGGACTAAAAAGTTCCTCGCAAACTTCAGCTGCAACAGCTCTGAGGGGAACATAAATTCTAAGTATTAGAAGATCAGGAAACAAGTTATGAGAAAAAAATTGGGAATACGTGAATCGATGCATGTATATATACGGTCACATAGGTTCCCAAGTACTTATCTTTAATTAAAAGAATAGCCAGAAAGAATCAAGTCCAATACACGTGCCAAAGACCCAAAAGAAACAAATAAATGCACATTAAAATAGAACTGAGAATGAATAAGAAACAATTAAGTTAAAGAATAAAGTAGGACTTCTGGTCTAAATACATGTGGATGCTCACAGCATCTCCATTGATCTTCTCCCCATATTAATTCAATTAGATGACAGAAGGTTAATAATCTGCCAGTTCTACACCATCAAAAATTGAAAATTTGCAATGGTGAAATTCATACATGGACACTTAACCCATTCACATTCAATTATAGATCAAACAGCTTTAATATCAAAACTAAATCACATGGAAAACATTATAAGCAGGGGCGGTAGAAATATTATAACATACGTGTCCAGAAACTGAATATAACCATAGCCGAAAGGCACCGTTGACTGAGACAAAGACTCGGATATTTCGATAGGGAGCAGAAAGTCTTCAAGATGGTCTTTTTGCTTCCAAGCTGTAAACCATCGAAGTTCCCTGTAGTTTCCGTCATTTGCAAGCCACATCTTTGGGCGTATCATCACTATTTTTCTGTTTAAGCACAACACCTGACAATTATAACGCTCTGACCCCTTGATAACAGGCATACCAAAACTACAAAATATGCCTTCGGTCCAATCACCAAGCAATAGTTCTTTTAAGCACTCCCACCTGCAAATGATTCACAATGTCTTGAAAAGAAATGCAAAAAAGACGAAATAAAATAACAGGGCCCCGTGAAGAAGTATATTTCTAGAGAACCATAGTTACATCATGCTTTGGAATTTCCCATTTCAGAAAGGTTGCATTAATCTCGATTTACTAAAGTAACAATACTTTTCATAAAATCAGTTAATAATGACAACAATGTTACCATGCTATTAATTATAAAGTAGCTCCCAATTAATGCTAGACGCTCACATATTAGCAACGAGCAATTATAACTCTATAGACTATAAGCAATTTGATGATTTGCATAATTTCATACATTTTATCACCTCTTGACTTTAAACTCTAGTCCAATTTTAATTGTTTTTTGTCAACTTTAAGCTTCATTGTGATCATTTAAATTTATTTCCAGATTTGAAGAGAAGGAAGACCCACATAGTAACAGCCCATCATGTTGGAGAATAAAGCCCAATTGCTAGGATGGCCCAATAATCATATCATCAGACTTCATCCTCAAGACGCAAGATAGCTGCTAAAGATGGGGAGAAAAAAAAGAGAAGTCGTTACAGAGAGATTGCCTAGAGTTGAGGGGCTCTCGCATGAGGATAACAACAAGAGCAAATACATTTAAGGAAGGAAGAAGAAAAATCTGAATAAGCTGGGAAGAAAAAAGAAAGAGAAAAACGAGAGTTTTCGATAAGAAAATTGGGCATAATAAAAAATGGAAAAGTGGGGACTAACAAGTAACAGAAATTTCTAATTTTTCTTGGTGGATGCTGTAGAAGTCTCATGAAGCAGAAAAATTACCAAGAGCCAACAATTATTATTTCCAATTTGATTTTCTTATTACCTAAACTCAAGTCATGTTGAATTGGATTATATTGCTTTTAATTTCCAGCATGAACTAAATTTCTTTTACTTCTAGGAAAACGATGTAATCTAGTTTCAATTATGCTTGCCTTTCTATGCTGAATTGAAGAAATTCTCCATTAAGTTTGTCTGATTTATTCCTTGCTTATTGCTTTTAAGTAACTGGCCATTATTTAGATGTTTTGGATCTTGTGATTTGCTTTCGAAAGAGGGAATTATAAGATAAACCATTGAATATTTCAGCATAGGTAATTATAGGATTGAAAGACCATTAAGAACCTGTGTAGTGATAAGAGAGGAATTATTGCACTTAATGCTTTCTTGTTCTATTAATTGCACTCTCTTGTGTGAACTAATATTCAAGAAAAGATCCAATTGACTATCGAAAGAAGCTTTTGGATGGTTTAGCAGGCCCTGCTAACAAGCTTAGAGAGTTAGTTTCTTTCAGCTAGAAAAGCAAAGCATAGTGAGGGACTAGGTGAAATCGAATTTTCTAGAAGTTATTTTTCTCATTAATTCTTCCATCGAACAAATCCTTTTGTCAAAGCTGAGATTAGTATAATTTTGATACTTGTCAAAAGTGAGTTATCAATCCCTGAGGACGACACTCTTCTCATCACTTTACTATAAAACTACGATACTGTGCACTTGCAGTTTTGCACCGATCACAATTCAGTGTCCATAAACAGATTGTTTATAGCAATCTCATCGTTCCACTTTTATTTTTGTAAATAAAATTCAAACTATACATAAGTTGCCATCCTCATTCAGGCTTTTTAACTATTTTCGAGCTCAGTTAACTCAATTCTCCATTTTTCTTTTCCGAACAACTCAATTATCCGTTGTAAACCGAAATCCATAAAAGAAAGATAGCATACCTACACTCACACAAAAAATATTCAATCAAATTTAAATGCATGTAGGCATATACTTACGCATGAGTGACGGTGTCAAGTTCCAAGAAATGATCTTCACAGCCGTAGCCAGTGATTTCAAGCTCTGGGCCGAGCCGAATAGTGGCACCGACTTCTTTAGCCCTAGAAATTGACTCTTTTATATTCTTCATGTTGCAATCAAAATCCATTGCCCATTGATTCAAATTACACGTGGCAACTTTCAACAACCTCATCTTCAATTCTCAATTCTACTACACCAAATACAACTCCAAAATTTCAATACCCGAGCTAAACTTCGGAAAAAACACACGCACACAGAGAGTAGAAATTGAAACAGGGTCGGTTCTGTGATTGTCCGGGCCTGAGGCAAAGTCTATAAATTAGGCCCTCCAGTGAAAGCAATGTAAATGCAAAATTCAACAGTGTATTATGCGACCTATTGCTAACTTAAAAAACTAACATTAAAACAGCAACAAAATATATTATAGAAAAGATTTATACTATAAACCATCAAAACCAACAATGTTTCAAACAATTAGTTAAATACTATTCGTCTTACTGCTTTAGAGGCAAAAAATTAGTTAAATACTATTTCAGGTCCAGAATATGAAAAAATATGTAGAAAAATAAAAAGATTTCATCTTGGTCTTGATGATCAAACGGAAATTAAGACGAGTTTTTTAGTACTTCTCTAAGTAGAGCTTCATTGTCACATTGAAGAGTTTCACAGTTGAGTTTAAGGGCATCATAATTGGCTTTGAGAAGGCCATAATCTATCTCTAATTGCTTAGTCTTCCACCGTGCATGGCAGTTTTGGAACCAAACCCCACCTGCCGTAACCTATCATTCTATCAAACTAAGTTATTCAAATTAACTATAAACTATTTTACACATGATAGAAGATAGCATTAGGAAAATTTTCTATATACAGTAAACCTTACACTATGTCTCTGCATAGCATTAGGAAAATTTTACTCATGACTCTGCATTTTCAAGAAAGTAAACCGGTAAACCTTACACTATGTATACAGTATATTATCTATATAAATCTAATACATACAGAAAATTTTTATTTTTCTTCTGGAATTCTTGGAAACAAAATTTAAATAATTATGTTCATTAATTTCATATAACTACTCTCCCATTTCAATTTGCGATAAACCCTCTTCAAAGAACTTTAACATAGTAACACTCAACCCTCGCAGCGTCAACCATTCCTGTTCCATTCCCGTTCCATTCCCTTTCCCTTTCCAACTCTTTCCAAGATCTTCTCTGAAATTCAATTACAGTATACCCCACAGCCCACATAGAATAAAAAAGACCATTTATCAATTAAAATCAAGCCATCAAAATTATAATAAGTAAATGCCTATGTAAATGGTAAAAGAGTTGAACTCACTAGGGAAGGGAACTCGAACTCACTCGTTCGACAACAAAAATGCCAGCCAGTAGCCACTCGACAGAAGGAGGCCACTCGGTGTTTGAACTTTGAACTCACTGGGAGGCTGAGACAGTGGCCAGTGGGAGGGACTCGAGGCTCCAGCGAACTGAGCAAACTGCGAAGCCAACTAGCCAAGCCGTGAAGAGGAAATCTGGGATTCTGGAAGACTGGAACTCTGGATTCTGGAACTGGAAGCGGAAGGAGAAGTCGAGCGAGAAAGACGGTCACACGGAGACAAGCGTTTGGGGAAAATGGATTTCAATTTGGGAATTTTGGGTTAAATGGACTTCGGATGAATATGTTCCGTATGAACCTGGAGTGGAGAACTCCGGAATAGTTGGATAACGAAGCAGAATCCAATAAATGCTAATTTATATAAATTTATCCGATGTTTAATTGTATATAATTCTGGAAAGGTATAGAAATGATCAAAATAAGAATTAAAATTCTACAGAATGAATTGAGATTTCTGGTGGCATAAATGAGATTCAGATTCTGATAAATGTCTGAGAATTTATGGGAAATTTTATGGATTTGGGATTGGAATTGGATTCATTTCGTTCGTTGGATTCAAGTTTGATTTGCTGCTTCTATATATGGGCTAATAGACTACTGTACGCGGAGTGTATTACAAGCTAAAGTGCACCGGTGGAGGGGTTTGGGAGAGCCTTTGACACGGCCAACAATAAACAAGTTTTGACTTCTACGTTTATTGTTTGATGCGTGAATGAAGTTTGAGGGAGACATTTCAGGCTACTTTTCAACTAAGATGCAATTAGCTATTTTCTTAGCAGCCAAGTGGCATATCAATTTAATAAGTTCGACGATCATTCGAAAAACTTTTAAAGTCTATGAAAATATTGTGACAAGTTCAATAACTATTCAAATTTGAATTTTTAACCCCCTCAAGTAGTCCACTAGTAAAGAATGGATTCAAGATAATGATCTCCGTCTCACCTTCAAATTTTGATAAAAGTCCGATGAATTTTGAGCATAGATGACAAAGTCATGGCGTGGAATTGGGATTAGATTTACGATTTAATTTAGTCAAAATTTGATGATGTTGATATATAGAGTCTATTTCAAGCGTAACCCCTCTTTGGTAAAAATAAATATAAGATTTTAATAAATTGATGAAATGTGTAGTTAAAAAATTATGGATCTCATGAAATGTGTTAAAATTAATTTTTAATTTTAACTTGAATTTTAATAAAATATTTTAGTTGAATCAATCGGGAACGTAATGTAGCATAAACTAAAGTGCATTATATAAATGGCACTTGATTTAGGATTACGAAGAGACGAGACGGGATTAGGCGGTAAGGGAAAAGAAAATTACCTAAGTAGGATGAATATGTGAGATTTTTCTATTTGACCTATCACTATTCTTTTTTGTAATGAAAAGATTCTTTCTATATTTCAACATATATCCTAATCTTTTAAACATTTTATCTTATATTTATCCCTACTTTGAATATTTGAATATAATTTCATTCTATGATCTAATAAATTGAAATAATCTACAACATATTGTTCACATTTATTATTTAATATATTATATTCTTCAGAAGATGCATCCATAGTTTCTAATTGAGAATGCATATTTTTTATTACTTCTATCATTCTTTCTAATAAATTATCCAATCCATTAATTGTATATCCTGACATTTATTCAAATGATCATCAAATCATGCAATTAATCCCTACGATTCTTTAAGATCTTAAAAAGATTCATTCTAATTTTAGCAAAAGTTTAATAGTTTTAGCTTAGGTTTGATCTGGACTTGTATTCTTATAACCGGTGACCTTCGAGCTTTGAATCTGTAAATTGCTTCCTTCAACGGCCTCCTACTTTCATGGAATTGTTACTGTTTCAGTTACTTGCTCTCACCGTATCAACTTCTAAAAAATAAAATCCTAAACTTCTGTTAAAGAAAAACTTTCTTTTTGTTAGAATAAAAAGGAAATTTTTTATCAGATTTATCAAGAATTTATGGAAATAAAGATTTAGAAACTCATATTCATATAAAAAATATTAGAGTTTTATTTCTATCAGAATTTATACAAGATATCTATTTGGTACAAAGGGATTTCCAGAAAACTGATTTTTCAAATTGGGAATGGGTTTTTTGAGTAACTATTGCTTACAACTCGAGATTTCAAGATAAGATGAGATGATCTTTCTCTATGGCAATGTCTCTATTTATACAAGTTTATGAGACTCTATTACATCATTGAGTACATTTGCAAGGCACACTTGCCTCTCTATTATTTTCTTCCTTGGATCTACATCTTCACATGTTGCTTTCCACTTTTTATCTAAAGTGCATCTTTTTCTATTATTGTCCTTTTTCTTCAATATCTTCACATGCAGCTGTATTATTGTTCTCCATTCATCTCTGATAAAGGTGCTCTATTATTGTCTTCATTTCTTCACATGCAATTGGGGCACTCCCTTAGCTGGCAGGATTCTTTCATAGTGGTAGGATATCCTGAAAATTGATGTATATCAAATCTTATAATATAGTCTTTTAAAATTTCTGATTTTGCATATCCTCATCCAATTTTCATATTGGCACAAGCACGAGAATTTTTTATCAAACAAATTTTTGGCAATGTTGTAGATGGCTTTAATTCCAAGTGCTCTTCTATGTCTGATCCATGATTTTGTCACTGTTGGAATTTTTCTATTATTTTCTATAACATCAATTTGGAAATTGGCTGTAACATATCCAATTGAGATTATGTGTTCAACTGGATAGTAAACAACTCCATCATATTCTAGACTGATTGAATAGAATTTCAAATATATTTTTCTTCCTTTGGCAAATCTGGATTCTTCTTTAATGAATATGTCATAAAACTTTGAAACTTCAATAAAATCTTTTCCTGGATAAATCAAATCCATGAATCCATAGTCTGCTATAATTTTTATAAATGAAGGGTCTCCTCCTTCCATGGCTGTTATTCTGGGATAAACAATATTTTCTGGAGAAATGAAATATGAATCACTCATTTTTATTTCATAAGCAATTTTGACTATTTCGACATATTTTTCTTCTTTTGGATCTAAAAGGATTTTATCTTCTTGGTCTATGATACTGATTATTTTGGTATCTCTTTTATCTCCATGTATCATAACTTTCTTGGTTGATGATACAGAAATGGAATTTCCTTTATTATCAGTTGGTATGTTGTCACGTCTGGGTCTACTGCTGCTTCCAGCTGTCCCTATTTGGAATTGATTTAGAAAACTCATTTCTGAGTTTTTTGGTATATCTGTCTCAGACAGTATATCTTTTAGTTGTGCTACAATAACATTAACTTGATTTTTGAGTCCTATGGCATATTTATGATGTTCAGTAGTGATATTCAACAATATTTTTATATTTGAGTTGAATATCTATGAGATCTGGGTTGCTCCACAGTTTATATCTTCAGATTCTTCTTTAAGAAAATTTGCCATTTTTTGTATATAGAGGATAGATTGGTATAATTCCATGATCTTGGCTTTATCCATCAACAAATTCTATGTTTCTGCTGAGAAAATTTGCAAGAGAATTATTAACTCCTTTAATATGGACTATATCAAAATTATAAAATGGTAAATAAGTTTGCCATCCATGGAGTCTTCTGTATTGAGGTTTTGATGGTAGTTTATTCCTAACTAATTCTGCAACTTGAAAATTATCAGTCTCAACAATAAATTTTTTTGGATAATAAAAATAATGAGAACTTTTTTATTCCTCTAATAATTGCTAGTAATTATTTCTCATGAGTAGTATAATTTATTTCTACTTGGTTAAAGGTTCCACTTGAGTATGTACAAATTTCATTTAGATCTGTTTTTAATATTGCTGCCCAATATTTATCCGAGGCATCAGTATTAACGATCAAATTATCTTTTTCATTTGGTAACCTTAATTTTGGTAAATTTTTACATTCTTCTTTTAATGATTTAACTATTTCTGTATGTTTTTCATTCCATCCCTTAGTATTTATTTTTCTAAGTAAAACATGAATTTTATATATTTTCTTAAAAATATTTTCAATAAATCATTCCGCATAGTTTAAACATTCTAAAAATTTTTATATTTGTTCTTTGGATTCTAATTTATTTGGAAAACTTTCTATCTTTTGGATATACGAGTCTGTAATTTTATCTCTCTTTTATCCATTGATAATCCAAGAAATTTTATATTTCTTATTTTTCTTTTTAGATAGTACAATTCCTTCTTTTTTACAGTCTCTAATAAATTGGATTAAATAATTTATATGTTCTTCTTTACTATTAGAACATATTAATATATCATCTATACAAACAATTAGAAATTCATTAAATTTTTTAAATATATTATCCATTTTCATTTGATATATTTGTGGTGTATTTTTTAGACCAAATGACATAACTAACCATTCATATTTTCCTTAAGGCGTGATAAATGCAATATATTGTATACTATTTTCTTCCATTTTTATTTGTCAAAATCCTGATTTACAATCAAATTTAGAATAATATTGTTTTCCTCTTGCAAGATTTATTAACACTTCTTTATTTGGTAGAAAATAACCATCAAATTTAGTATATTTTTTTAATTCTTTATAATTTATGACCATCCTAACTTTTCTTCTAACTTGTTCTGAATGTTTCATAACCATAAAGGGCGGACTACTATGAGGTCCATTACTAAGTCTAATAAATTTTTGTTCTAACAATTCTTTTATCTGATTTTTAAATTGTTGTGTATCTTCTATAGTAAATATCATTGGTCTAACTCTTATTATAACATTTTCTGTTAATTCTATTTTGGCTTTTGGGTGATGTGGTTTCCAAAATAATAATGGATTTTCTCCATAAACATTTTCTAGTTGTTCAATGATTTTTTTTATATTTATTTCTATTCTTGTTTTTAGAACATTTTTATATATTATTCTTTTATTTTTTATTTCATTATAAATAATTGATTTTTGCTCCCATTTATCACTACGATGAGCTGATTGAACTTTATAAGGTTTAAATACTCTAAAAAATTTTAATAAGTGTCCACAATGTATTTATAACATTATCATATAATTATTTTGTTTATAATATTGAAATTGTTGTATGAAGTCATTTCCTAATAATATCTCACATTCTAATTTATCATATTTATAAATTTTATTTATTGTTACTCGTTTACTTCCAAAAATTATATTAACTTTATCAACATTATTAATTATTTGAGTACTTTCTCCTGTAACTCGAGTTATCTTTATATTACTATTATTATTCCATGATTTTATTAAAAAATTTTAAAATATTGTTCTATCGCTTCCTGTATCTATTAAAGCACAAATTGTTATATTTGTTTCTACAATATTAATTTGTATATATACAGCTAGTGGAAAATTTATCTGATTATTCATCTAATTCTTTTTATATAATGTAGTTTGTCCATTATGAACAATATATAATCATTCTCTTTTTATACTATAATCTTCTAATCCATTTAGAAAACTCATTCCTAAAAGTATATGCGGATTTATATCCATACTTTTATCTATGTAACATGGTACTAAGAGATATATTCCTCCTATTTGTATTGGTACCTTAACTTCTAAATCTATTATACGTACTTATCCATCAAAATTTATATACTTATATGGCTCAATTTTATGAGTTATTAGGCCTTTATTTCTAATCAAAGTTATATAACATTCACTAACTCGAGTATCTATTAATATATTTGGTCCATTTATATTTTCTCTTCTATTATAATATTCTCCTTTTATTTTCATGTTTCCAACATTCCTATACAATTTTACGTATTTTATTTTGTTGATTTCTTCTAACTGGTTTTTATTAGATATTTTAGAACTTTTTGATCTTTTAATTAATTTTCCATCATTAAATATGATATTATTAGAACATTCTTCTTCATTTAATTCTGTTATTTCAGGTTTATTTTTTGTTATACTAAATTCATATTCTTGTTAAATTAAACTTATTTGTTTATTTGGTTCTATTATTTTACTAATATCTTTACATTCTTTATGAACTTCAATTTATGATTTATTGGAATAAATATTCTCATAATTAGAATTGGTAAATGTATATAAAACTCTATATTCTATAGTCATAATTTGATCATCAAGTTGTATAATATCATCTCTATGAAACTTGAAATGTAATCCTAAAACTTCATTAAAGTTTCTATCTTTTAATGATACACAATATTTTGGATAACATGTAAACTTGATTTTCTGATATGCTAAATTCCCTTCTATTGTTCTCAAATGACTATCTTTTAAATTTATTATTCTTCCATCATGTAAGGTTATAATTAATGGTGAATCTATCCCTTCTCTAAATAGTGATTTAAACATTATTTGTATCCTGCTAAATAAATATATTGAATTTTTTTCTTTGTTTTTTTACTAATCTTTGTTAATAGATCATCAATTGTATTTCTTGTTAAAAGATTTATTTTATGTTGCCCATAAGTCGTTCTTACATCTATGATTTTTTCTATTTTGTGATATTC
>NW_019231313.1:542806-564832 GCF_002742605.1 Olea europaea var. sylvestris
ATTTTGTTTTACTTTGATGGAAGTTTCTTTTCACTTTAAGAGTAAGTCATATATATTATCAATTTGGTTTCGGGACAAATTGGAGAGTAAGTCTTATATTTTACGAAAAAAGAAAAAATGCCCACTAAAAAAAATTCTATGAGAACCGTTCGGTTCCCATACTAGAACTAAGAACCGGATCGGAACCGATCGGTTCTTAATAATTTGTCCCGAAACCAAATTATTTTTTAGAAGAACCGGAACCGAACCGGCCAGTTCTAAACGATTCTGACCCGGTTCCATCGGTTCCGGGAAAAAATGCCCACTCCTAATAAAATCTTACTCTCTCTTAAGAAAATGTTTTCATTGAGTTTGAGTAAAATATGGTCACGTGACTAAAAATAGGAGAATATTTTCCATAAAAAAATGTTAATCAAACAATACAAATGTAAGAATTTGAATGAAAAACACATTTTTCATGAAAAATATTAGTAATCAAACGCACCCTAAAATTAAAATAGTTCATACTTTAGTCTTCTTCCCATTAAATTTACTATAAGCTACATAATTTTTTGTCACTCTATTTGATTAATTATTATATTATGAGAATTGTGATCTGTAACAACTAAATTATTAGCAACTAACACATGCCACATGCCATTTTATTTTTGCTTTTCTCTATCAAGGTGGATAATTATGCTAAATGTACGTTGTGCTTTACACCTTTGTTGACATTACCTTTTATGTGGAAGAAAGCTGTGTAGTGATATGATAGATGAATTCAAAATCAAGGGCTTTGATGTATCCATCTGGAAGAGTGTCAACCAATGTGTGAAGGAGAGTGAACATATAGTATAGTTGTAAAAGAATTGCCAACTCTCGCGAAACCACTATTTTGTTTCAAATTTGAATAGAACCGTTGAGTTCATGATGAGTTCACCAAGATGGCGATAAGTGGTTAATTAATAAAATTGGTTGGGGAGACAATCTAGCACAGAAAAACAGGTTAAGTAGCACCCTAGTTAATAAAGAACAACACAATACAGCAGGAAACAGGGTCCCTGGTTCAATGGCCAAAGGTGCAATAGCTAGACTTTACACTTTCAACTCAATAAATACAAAATTTCAAAGAAACTGAAATCAAATACTAAATTCCGAAAGAAATTTCTGTGCATAAAACATACAGTTTCTCTCAGAAAAATTTCATTTCTGACAGATAAGAGAAAACCCAGGAAAAAAATATTCATGGAAGGATCAGTTTTATCTGAGCATAATCAGGCAAGAATATGGGTAACAAGATGTAAGAATTTGAAGAAGAAAAGAGCAAAGTTGTATATAATTCGCCAATGCATCTACATGCTGCTTTGTTGGAGGGAAAATGTAGATTAGATTTTCTGATTTATGGCAACAATGCATGGCTCTGATCTGATGTGTTCTATGTAAGTTTACTTTTTAGTCGAAATCGTGTGGTGTCGTCTATAAATAGACAAAGATAGTTCGATCTCTGAAATTTCTTCTGTTGATCAATCTTATTGTAAAACTTTGAATGGGTTTCTTCATTACAAATCTTGTCACGACTAGAAGAGACGATTATTTTCTTCTATGACTCGATCTATACCATACTCTATTCTCGTAAGAAGTGAGAGAATGAATTAAGGGCTGCATGACCACCTCTAGACAAGTGAAAGAAACAAAAATTATCTTAACTAGTCTACTTTGACTGAGAGTAGAAGAAAAAGAAAATGTTCATGCCAAATTTCTTGTGCTCGCGCCGCGCTCGTTGTTATACCAATCGTGAAAAATTTTATGGGTTGTGATTACTTTCATATGTTGGTAATGAAATCGGATTATCACATACCATATGTGTAGTTTAGATACCAATTTTAAGCATACCGTATATTCATATACTGTATATGCCACTTACCGTATTGTAGGTAGCTTACCATATCTGCAGGCAACTTATCGTATTTGCAGCTTACCGTATATGTTTCCTACCGTATTTGCAGAAAGCTCATCGTATTTGCACAAATTTTTTACAAACAGTTTTTATTCCATTTAATAGACAGTAAATGATTTACACATATTTGCTAGATACCGAATATGCAATTAACATACTGGATATGCACTTACATACACCAAAATGTAGTAATACCGCATTTACATATATTATCTAAATAAATACCGGTTGGACACTACCAAATCGAGTGTTATCAAATTAATTAATTTTCTTCAAATTTTTTTCGACATACAAATAATAAATTGTAAAATTATATGAAGCACATTTAACAAAATTAAACTGCAAATATGTAAATTGCTGAATAAATAAATTTGTGAATTGCAGAAAATAAATAAATCTTCAACCCGAAGCCTGTGTGAACACAGTTTCCTTAAAACAGATTCGCCCCCTCACCATAAGTGTTTGAGGTCTAATCTAAGCATCTGTTTCTCAGAATACAACGGTAACACCCGTAGAATCTGAACACTACAGAAACTACTCCGACAAACTGATTTATCACCACAACGATGACGTCAAAATTGCAACAGATTATATATACGGACAAATTAATATGCAGACAGTTTTTTCTCCTATACTGTATATTTTCGTGGACTGTAATATGGTGTGTATTCTCGTGGTTGAATTGCTGGAAATGAGACTTAATATAAGTTTTAAATCTGCATATTAACTCCATAGCAATAAACAGTGGAGTTGTTTCAATTTCTGGGAGTTTTTGAAAACTCAAAAGTTAGTTGAAGAAAGCAAGAAAAAAATTACAAAACGTAGGCTCTCCAAATGGGCCAATTTTTGCTCCATTCAGTATGCAGGTCGGGCCCGCATACAAGTTTAAGGTCTGAAGGTAATTTCGGTCCGTGATTTGCACACCCTGCGCGCGCGCGTGGAGAGAACCTCTATACTACACATGATTACACCCTTCCAATGTGCAACCATATTTATAGTGGTTCTTGCTTTCATGTTTTTCCTATGTGGGACTAATGCAATTTTCCCGTTTAAATCATCTTTTAATAGTCATCTTTGAGCCCGAATTTCTCATTCACCTGAGCTTCATTTTTGACAAGTAAATAAATGATTTTGATGCTCTCACGGAGGAGAACATGAATCAACTTTGCTCTTTCAAATTGGACCAATGGGTCCCACCGAAAATATTGCCAAAAGTTAGCTAATTACTCATTTTCTCCAACAATCCCCCACACGAATAAAAAATGAGAGAGACACGAGACTGTGAGACACAAGACGCGATGATAAAGTTCAATGGTTGAAGTGCCCTTCCTATTGCTGATTGACTGTCACAATATATGCAAATCGTTAGCACAGGTTTTGACCATCTTGGAATATCCTCTAAGAAGTTGCGCAACCATTTGGCCTCTTCACCACATTTATCTAGAGTTATAAACTCAGATTTCATCGTTGATCTGGCTATAGCTGTTTATTTAGAGGATTTCCATGATATGACGACACCTCCCAATGTGAACACAAATCCACTGGTGGACTTTGAGTCTTTTATATCAGATATCCAATTAGTATCACTGTATCATTCAATGACCGCTGGATATCTGGTACATAGTCCATAGTCACGAGTATATTTTAAGTACCTTAGTACTCTTACTATTCCTTTTCAGTGATCAACTCCTAGATTACTCGTGTATCTACTCAGTTTAGTGACTGTGTAGGCTATGTCTGGTCTTGTACAACTCATCAAGTACATTCGACTTCCAATAACTCTCGAGTATTCTACTTGAGAGACACTTTTACCTTTATTTTTAGATAGATGTTGACTTATATCTATCAGTGTTCTAGCCAAGCCAGTATCATCCTTATTGAACTTTTTCAAAATTTTGTCCACATAATGTGACTGACTTAAAACCAGCTCGTCTGATGTTCTTGAGATCTTGACTCCAAGTATAACATCAGCTAAACACATATATTTCATGTCAAATCTCGAATTCAACATATTTTTAGTGGATTCAATTATCTTATTGTCACAACCAACAATAAGCATATTGTTAACGTGAAGACATAAAATGATATAACCATCTTTAGTATCTTTGACGTAAACACATTTGTCACACTCATTGATTTTAAATCCACTCTCTATCATGACACTATCAAATTTTTCATGTCATTGTTTGGATGCTTGTTTCAAACCATATAGTGACTTAACCAATTTACAAACTTTCTTTTCCTACCCTGTGACGAAAACCCCTCAGGTTGTTCCATATAGATTTCTTCTTCTAAATCTCCATTTAAAAAGACAGTTTTAATATCCATTTGATATACTTCAAGATTTCGCAAAGCAGCAATTACAAATATAAACCTAACAGATGTTATTCTCGTCACTGGAGAATACGTATCAAAGTAATCAAGACATTCCCTTTGTTTGTAATCTTTTATTACTAATCTGGTCTTATACTTTTCAATAGTTCTATCTGCTCTCATTTTCCTTTTAAAAATCCATTTATAACCTAGTGGTATGCTTCCTGGAGGAAGATTCACTAGCTCCCATATATGATTTTGCAGTATGAAATGTATTTCACTTTTAATGGCCTCCTTCTATTGAGGTCCTTTTGAGGAATTCGCAGTCTCTTTATAACTTTGAGATTCACTTTCTAGCATACAAGTCAGAAAATCAGGACCATACGATTTTTTTGTCCTTACCCGTTTGCTACGTCTAACCTCAATCTTCTCTTCTAGTTCGTCGTCATGACTATGTGCAGTCATAGTCTCATATGTTCATTTGGAGGAGCTTGCTTCCTCTTTGGACTTGTACGAAAATACATGTTCAAAGAATAAAGCATTTTTTGATTCCAATATCGTATTTTTGTGTATGTCTGGGATTTTAGAATCATACACAAGAAATCGATAAGCACTACTATTGTGTGCATAGCCAATGAAGATGCAATCTACTGTTTTTGGCCCTATCCTTACCTTTTTCGGTGCTAGAACGGCCACTTTAGCCAGACACCCTACACTCGTAAGTATTTATAGGAAGAATTTCTTCCTTTCCATAACTCATAAGGGGTCTATTTCATTTTCTTTCAGGGCACCTTATTTAAAAGATAATTTACTGATAACACAGCTTCCCTCCACATATTCTGAGGTAACCCAGAACTTACTACCATTGCATTCATCATTTCCTTTAAAGTAAGATTTTTCCGTTCAGTAACACCATGTTGTTGCAGTGAATAAGGTACGATGGTTTCATATATGATTTCGTGTTGTGCACAGAATTCTGCAAATGGTGATTCATACTCACTACATCGATCACTTCTTAACACCTTAATTTTCTTATTAATTTGAGTTTCAACTTCATTCTTATAGAGAACAAATTTTTTTATAGCTTCATCTTTACTTTTAGCAAATACACGTAGCAGTTTTTTGTGCTATCATCGACAAAAGTAATGAAATACTTGTTGCCACCTCTTGTTTGTACAAGTTTTAAGTCACATACGTCATTGTGAATTAAATCAAGTAGTTATGTGTTCCGTTCAATTGATTTAAACGATGACCTTGTCAATTTTGTGTCAACACAAGTTTCACACTTATGTTTTGAATCAATGTGAAACTCGGGTATACAATTCAAGTTAACCAGTTTTCGTAAAGTATCATAGTTAACATGTTCTAGTCTACCATGCCACAAATTGGAAGACTCGAGCAAATAAGTAGAAGAGTTTCCTTTATTCATTTTTGGTTTAACAACCATTATATTGAGTTTAAACAAACCGTCGGAAACATAACATTTTCCGACAAACATTCCACTTTTTGACAAAATAACTTTGTCTGACTCAAATACAATGCGAAAGTCATGCTTATTCAAAAGCGATCGGAAACTAAGTTCTTGCGAATTTTCGGCACATATAGCACATTGTTGAGAGTCAGCTCTTTTCCCGAGGTCATCTTCAGAATCACTTTTCTTTGTCCCTTAATTTCAGAAGTTGCTGAATTTCCAATAAACAACTTTTTCCCATTCTCAATTGCTTGAAACGCAGCAAACATCTCTTTATCAAAGCACACATGTCTCATAGCGCATGTGTTAATCTACCACTCTTTAGGGTTTGAACCCACAATGTTTACTTCAAAAATGACAGCTGAGAGATTCAGCTCAGACACATTTTGTGCCATGAAGTCAACCACATTTGCTTCTTTCTTCTTCTTTGACAATTTGCACTCCGAAAACTTGTGGCCCACTTTGTCACAATTGAAGCATTTTCCTTGAAATTTCTTCTTAGAAATTCCACATTTCGGTCCTTGCTTGGTCCTTTTGCCACCGGATGGCTCATACTTGTTTTTGTAGTTCTTACTACTTTGACCAAACTCTACAACATTTGCTTTAGCCATACGAGGATTGAACTATTTCTTTTCAGAACTTTTGTTGTCTTCTTTAATTCAAAGTCTAACAATTAGCTCTTCGACATTTATTTCCTTTCGCTTATGCTTCAAATAATTCTTGAAATCTTTTAATGCGGGGAATAATTTTTCAATAATTGCAGCCACTTGAAAAGTTTCACTCAAGATCATCCCTTCGACATGAATTTCGTGAAGAATCACTTGGATTTCTTGCACTTGACCGATAACTGTTTTGGAGTCCACCATTTTATAATCTAAGAATCTGCCGACAATGAACTTTTTAGCTCTGGCATCCTCAGTTTTATATTTTCGGTCCAACGACTCCCACAACTCTTTAGCAGTTTTCATATTACTATACACATTGTACAGCGTGTCTGTTAAACTGTTCATAATACAGTTTCGGCACAGAAAATTCGAACGGTTCCAAATATCAAGTGCACTAATTGCTTCAACATCTCCCTCACCCTCATTGAGTTTTGGAGCAGTCTCAGTCAAAAATCTCGCAAAATTTAAAGTTGTCAGATAAAATAGCATTTTCTGTTGCTACTTTTTGAAATTCAAGCCATTGAATTTCTCCAGATTTTCTCCATGATTAACCGGAATATTAGCGGTATGGTTAGTTGTTGGAGCCACAATTTGACTCACAGCATGACTTGACAATCTAGCCACAGTCTGAGCCACAACAGAGCCTGGCCATTGAGCCACAGCTAAGCCCATAGCCTGATTTCCAGTAGGCATAGTTTGGGTCACATCCATGTTGGTCGATTCGGTTGCCATTTCTAAAAATCAAGCAAAAAAAATTATTTTCCAAAAATTAACAGTATAAGAAACCAATTTTTTCATTTAGGAATCTGTTTTAAATTTGTTGGAAATATAGAGGTGGTAATGAAATCGGATTATTACATACCGTATGTGTAGTTTAGATACCAATTTTAAGCATACCATATATGTCGCTTACCGTATTTGCAGGTAGCTTATCATATATGCAGCTTTCCATATTTACAGGCAACTTACCATATTTGCACCTTACCGTATTTGCAGCTTATCGTATATGCTGTCTACCGTATTTACAAAAAGCTCACCGTATTTGCACAAATTTTTCACAAACTGTTTTTATTCCATTTCATATACAGTAAGTGATTTAGACATATTTGCTAGATACCGTATATGCAACTAACATACCGAATATGCACTTACATACACCAAAATATAGAAATACCGTATTTGCATATATTATCTAAATAAATACCGGTTGGACAACTACCAAACCGAATGTTATCAAATTAATTAATTTTCTTCAGATTTTTTTTTCAACATACAGACAATAAACTGTAAAATTATATGAAGCACATATAATAAAATAAACTGAAAAATCTACGAAGCATTAGATTAAATTGCAAATATGTAAATCGCTAAATAGATAAATATGTTAATTGCAGAAAATAAATAAATCTTCAACCCGAGGTCTGTGCGAATACAGTTTCCTTAAAATAGATTCGTCCCTTCACCGTAAGTGATTGAGGTCTAATCCGAAAGTCTGTTTCCCATGATACAATGGTAAAACCCGTAGAATCTGAGCACTGCAGAAACTACTCCGACGAACTGATTTATCACCACAACGACGACGGCAAAATTACAACAGATTATGTATGCGGACAACAATAATATGTAGACAATTTTTTCTCCTATACTGTATATTTTTGTGGACTGTAATATGGTGTGTGTTACGTGTTGACACACTTAACCGATCCACTGGGGCATATGGTTCACTTCTGTCAAGCCACGTGGCCTCTTATCCAGGCCAACAAGACCAAACTAGCATACTATAACAACACCCATGACGTGGCCCAAGTGTTGACGCCGAAGTGAATATGTCGAGGTGGTCTTCTAGCCGAGGCCCATCATGCCAAGGACATGAGGCCCTAAGTAGCACTCCCCCCAGAAATCCGGTCTTACACAAGGATCAATCATAATTGATTGATGGGACACCCATCATAGAGTGCAAGTGTCTTGTCTTGTCAATGTAGCGACGGAGCCGCCGATTAATAAATGTGTAGTAGGCTAGGAAGTTAAGTGTAATACCTATAATTTGACATGTAAACTTACTAGATGAGGTCACGTGTGCTCCCAATTAAGGGCCACGATCTAAATTGTAATGCTATAAATACTTCCCCATGCATCTCTCAAGGTATAATGCAAGATTCAATACAAGAACAAATACAACATTCTTTACATTTTACTCTCTTGCAACATACACGAATTCATACACGCATTCTACAAATATCGATTGGTAATTATTGTACAATCGTTATGCAAACATTTCGTCGAATTTCGAACGTTTTCGTCCCACGCCTTTAAGCAGCTCCCACGCCCTTAATCTGTCCATTTGAGACCGTTCACGTGTCTTAGCGTGTTGGACCAGGCTTACGTGTGCGCGGGTGGGTCCGGTATTTGTTAGCAAAATATTCTGGGGTTAACAGATTGGCGCCAACTATGGGAACCATACTATAACCACGAGCAACCATGTGGAGAAAGCTTATCGAAAAGAATATTTAGGTATCCCTTTGAAAAATGATTTGTTCTTGGAAAAGAACAAGTGGAAACCCCATAACTTAGCAACAATTTGAAGTTGGAACAGAAGAGAATGAGTTCAGATGAGGATGTACCCCTGAGGAGGGTAAGAGAAAATGTGGGAATGCCCCCACCGGCAACTGCTCCTGTAGCTCAACATTGACCTCACCACCACTACAGAAGAGATGGCATGCGGATGGCCGCTCAGTTGTTAAGAGAGATGGCCACCATAGTCATAAACATGAGAGACATTACTAGCCAAAACATGGCCATGAAAGAACTCATGGCCCAAATGTAGAGTTAGGGAGGCTTCTCTATTCCTCCCTATGCACCTCAAGGACATTACGACCAAAATGAGGAAGTCCAAAGCCAAAGGGCTTTATCACTAGATTATAGCCAAGGCAGAAGCCCCATTGAGAGGAAAGTAGAAGTTGATGTTTCCTCCAATTATGCTGCAGGCCGACCCACCGAGGCCCGGTATAACCAGGACAACTTTCCACTAGCATATGAGCCAAAAACAAAGACCTAGGAGGTCTAATAGCGTCTTTGACAGAATTAGCCTCGCGGAACCGAGGCACAGGCAACAGCAACAACATCAACGCGAGCCTCGGAATAGACCACAGCCCCCACCTCCAATGACTCTTCAGCCGGAAGAAAGGCACGAAAATGCCCCCCGTGCTACTCCGCCTAGAAATAGGCGCCAAAGGAGGGAAGAGGAGGCTAAGACCCAAGCTGGACCCTCTCATCAGCTACCCAGGTATGAAGTCAAAGAGAACAATGACTCAGATGAGTAGCAGAGATCTAGTGACTTGGATGACAGCGATAAAAATCTCCCATTCTCAAGGGAACTAAGGAATGTCCAGGTTTCGAGCCACTATGTGATGCCCAAAATACTAAAGTATGATGGGAAAGGCGACCCAGAGAAACACCTAAGCGCTTATAAAACTCATATGAGCCTTAGAGGCGCCACCCCAGCTATGAAGTGTAGAGTTTTTCATTTGACACTTAGTGAAGCAGTTAAAATCTGGTATAGTCAACTGCCTCCTGGAAGCATAAGGAGTTGGCCAGAATTCAAGAACACTTTCCTAAAAAGGTTTGTGGTAAGCAAAAAATGAAAGGCCCCTATCCAGCGCCTTCAAGAAATGAGGCAGGTGCATGGGGAATCCCTAAAAAGCTTTTATCACGCTTTACTGACTAAATAACGTATTGCGTGCAAGTCACTGATCGTGAAGCTTTATCAGCCCTAAGAAGATGTCTAACTATGAACACCCTGTTTTGGAGGGACATGCAAAACCAAGATCCCACCACCTATGACGTCCTCTTGGAAATGATGAGGCGGGAGATTATCAATGAGAAACTAATTGAACACCGGAATCGGGCCAGCAGAGGCCTCCCACCTTAACAGAGACAGCCCGCTACGGGACCGACCTCCCACTTGATGGACTACCAGATCAACCTGTCTGGTAATGGAAATTCAGGGCAAGCGCTTGCCACAACCACTTTGAACGCAATCCCAACTTTGGCATATGAATATGTCAACCCAACTACCCACAAAAAGAAACTTCACAACGGGTCTACCGCGGAGGAAGAGGCCGGGGGCGCGGTTCAGGGCCTAGGAATAGGCCTAATCAGAACCCTTCGGATTATTGTACGTGCCACCGCTCTTATGGTCATGACACATTCGAGTGTTGGGAGTATGCATACCGCAGCCAACGGGAACACCCTCAAGACATGAGGAATGAGTCGCCACAGGTGAAGAGGCTCTCGCCCAGGAACGACTGAGGACCTAGGTGTGAGGAGGCTGCGCCCTGCCAACGAAATGTATCCCCTGTCGAAGGAAACATGACGCAGAGAGACCCAAGGAAGGACAAAGGCATCGTGGAAATCGCTACTCACAAGAAGAGGCCCCTATTCACGATGTGGATACCATATTTGGAGGTCCCTACGTGGGAGGTGAGACCTGGAACGCAAAATGAAACTACGCCAAAGAGGCTAAATGCCTCCCACTAACCAGTTATATTGTGGATAGCAACTCCCGGAGGACTTTGAAGGGGTTCACTACCCCCATTGTGATGCACTTGTGGTAAGGGCCATTGTGGCCCGAAATGGGCTCAAGCGAATGCTAGTAGACAATGGCAGCTCCGTTAACATCCTATTTGGGTCCACTTTGATAAGATGATCCTGGACTACGAGCTGACGCCCACGACCACTCCTTTGTATAGATTTACCAGAGATAGTATCACTCCGAGGGGAAAAATAACGTTGGCAATAGAGATGGGAGAGTCTCCCCAAACCACCATGAACTTCATAGAATTCCTTATTGTTGACAGTCGGTCAGTTTACCACGAAGTCTTGGGTAGACCAACCCTAAAGGAGCTAGGAGCTGTCACCTCCATCCACCACTTTTGCATGAAACTCCCAAGTGGGAATGGGGTGATACCAGTGAGAGATGACCAAAGAGGATCCAGAGAATGCTACCTGAGCTCCATCATAAAGGTTGAGCCCCGAGATGTACATACCATCCTTGATGCGAACCCCGTAGCAATGGAAACTACGAAACTCACAACGAGATTGATGCGAAACCCAAGAACGCCAATACTAACCGATTTTGGATCTTGAACCTCAAGAATTGAACCAAGAAACCCTAGATTAGCGAAGAACTTAAAACCCCTTGATTACAATTAAAAGAATCCACAATTCGATTGATTAGAACACCACAAGAAGTTGAATCTTGATAACTTCCAAGATTGTTCAAGAAGAACAATAAATTGAAATAACAATTCTCTCTCTGTAATATTAAGCAAAAGTCAAAAGTTGTTACAATAAAAAGTAATCTCCTATTTAAACTAATGAATAAAAACGTCCAAAACCATCAAATTATGGTAATAATTTGATTTCATAAGAATTCTATCGAAACTAGGAAATTCGGCCAAAATTAGAAAATTTGCCAATTTTTTGGCTTGTGCGGTCGCATGGTTCAACAAAAAATAACAATATTTGTTTCCGGTATGCCACTGTGCGGCCGCATGATGTTTTGCCTGTGCGGCCACACAGGCTTGTCTTCAGCCTCCGGTTTCATTGCTTGATAACAAATTGATCCAAGTTGATTCGGCCTTCAACCCGAACATGAAAGTTGCTCCATTTTGAGTCCCGAACATGGTTCCATCAATGGTTTCTTGAACGAGCAATCCCATCGCTTGTTTCACTTACTTTGCCCTTAATCGCGTCATTGGTCCGCCATCGACTATCAAAGGGTCTCGTCTCGTACTTGCCTTCGTCGGGCTCGACTCCTGGATCATATCAATCCTGATCGATGTGGAAATGGCAGACGTCCCAGTCGAGGCCCCTCCCAAACTAGAGAATATTGACGTGATCAACGCACCTTCCAAGCAGGAAGAACTCTCCATGATCGATGAGATCGATCCCTGTGTGATTGAACACGAACCCCAAACAACTCTGGTTGAGGAACTAGAAAGCTTCCCGGTGGACCACTGCGACCTTACGAAGGTATTAAAAGTAGGCAAAGGCCTGTGCAACGACATGAAAGAAAAATTGAAAGACTTTCTCTGCAAGAACCTTAACGTCTTTGCTTGGAGGTATGAGGACATGGTGGGCATAGACCCCAAGGTCAGCTATCACCCCCTAAAGATCGATCCTAAGGTTGTCCCACACCGACAGAAGAGAAGAACCATCAACCCAGAAAGGTATGAGACTTTGAAGGAAGAAGTGTAGAAGCTAATCAAGAATGGCTTCATCAGAGAGGCCATCTACCTGAAATGGATCTCCAACCCGATGTTATTCAAGAAGCACAACGGTAAGTGGAAGGTATGTATTGACTTTATGAATCTCAACAAGGCATGTCCCAAAGACAACTTCCCACTTCGAGAATTGATCAATTGGTAGACTCCACTGTCGGGCATGAACTCCTGAGTTTCATAGACGCCTACTTTAGCTATAACCAAATACTCAGGTACCCGGCCGATAAGGAGAACACCTCCTTTATCACTGACAGAGGCTTTTACTGCTACAAGATGATGCCCTTTGAGTTGAAAAACGTTGGGGTCACCTATCAAAGGCTTGTCAACAAAATATTTGTGGACCTCATTGGCAAGACAATGGAAGTCTACATTGACAATATGCTTGTGAAAACCCTGAAGGCGAACGACCACGTGACGCACTTGGATGACACTTTTCAAATCCTCAGAAGGTACAGGATGAAACTTAACCCCCTCAGGTGCGCTTGTGGAGTTGCCTCCGGCAAATTCCTTGGGTACATGGTCAATCAAAGAGGGATCGAAGCCAATCCCAAAAAGATCAATGCCTTGTTTGAGATGAAATCACCCCAAAAACCTAAGGAAGTCCAAAGCCTAACAGGATGAGTGGCAGCCCTCAACCGCTTTGTCTCCAAGGTTACTGATAAATGCCTCCCGTTCTTCAAAATATTGAAAGTCGGGAAGAAGTTCGAATGGAATGAAGAGTGTGAAGAGGCCTTCCAGGGCCTGAAAAGGCATCTCGGGCAGGCCCCCCTCCTCTCCAAGCCAAAGCCCGGCGATATCCTTCAACTATACCTGACCGTCTCCAATGAGGCCATCACTGCGGTCCTAACCCGAGAGGAAGGAACAACCCAACTACTAGTGTATTACACCGGCAAGGCATTCCTATCTCCAGAAACTTGCTATCCCGATATGGAAAAGCTACCCTTAACCTTGATCACAACTTCTAGGAAGCTGAGGCCCTACTTCCAGACACACACCATTTGTATGCTGACCAACTTTCCTTTGAGGCAAGTGCTACAGAAGCCAGATGCCTCGGGAAGACTACTGAAATGGGCAGTGGAGTTAAGTGAATTCGACATTGTTTTTAAGACAAGAGCAGCCATCAAGGGCCAAGCATTAGTTGATTTTGTGGCAGAGTTCACCAATGTACCCGAGGTGGAAGAGGTTATGGAACCTGTTGAGCCCCCCACATGGAACTTGTTCGTGGATGGTTCGGCTGGAGACATAGGTTTGGGAGCTGGGGTAGTCCTAGTCGGCCCAGAAGGTCACAAGTTGAACTCAGCCATGAGGTTCGGATTTAAGGCCACCAACAACGCTACTGAGTATGAGGTGTTCATTGCAGGCCTCGAATTAGCTAAAGAAATATAATTAAGGAGGCTACGTATCAACAGTGACTACCAGCTGGTGGTAAGCCAAGTGAATGGCAGCTTTTCAGCTAGGGTTAAAACCATGGCCTCCTACTTGAAGATGGTGATGAATCTCCTCCCATCTTTTGAAAAATTCGAAATAATATAGATCCCTCGCCTCGAGAACACACATGCAAATGCACTCTCTAAACTCGCGAGCAGCAAGAACTCCGAACTACTTGCAATAGTACCAATTGAGCACCTCCTTCGTCATCTACGGAGGCCCTTGAAGTGATGTGGGTCGAAGGAACCCCCACCTGGATGCAACCAATCATAGCCTACCTAAAGGACCAGGTCCTGCCCACTAACAAAGATGAGGCCTACAAACTGAGAAGGAAGTTAGCTCATTTCCTTTTCATTGATGACGTACTCTACAAAAGAAGCTTCTCCTCACCACTTCTTCGCTGCGTGGGGGGAGACGAGACCACCTACATTCTAAGGAAAATCTATGAGGCGTTTGTGGCAATCACTCAGGAGGACTAGCCTTAGCACAAAAGGTATTGAGGCAAGGGTACTACTGGCACACCCTGAAAAGGGATGCGCTTCAATTCGTGAGCAAATGTGATAAGTGCCAACGTTTTTCTCCCATTCAGAGGCAACCTTCACAGGAACTAACTGTCGTCTCCAGCCCATGGGCCTTCTCCAAATAGGGCGTGGACTTGATAGGCCCCCTACCTAAAGGCAGAGGAGGCGCGAACTTCGCTATTGTGGCCATTAATTACTTCACAAAATGGGTTGAGGCCGAACCGCTAGCAAAAATCACAGAAGCAAACACCTCCAAGTTCTTTTGGAAGAACATCATATGCCGATTCGAAATTTTTCACTCTATAATTTCAGATAATGGAAGGCAGTTTGACAATAAGAAAGTCAGGAACCTATGCGAAGAACTGGGAATCAAAAAGCACTTCTCAATGCCTCATCACCCTCAAGCCAATGGCCAAGTCGAGGTTGTAAACAAGACAATCAAACATGTCTTCAAAAGGAAATTGGATGCATCAAAGGGAGCCTGGGTTGATGAGTTGCCTCAAGTGCTTTGGGCAATCTGAACTACCACCAGAATCCCCATGGGAGAAATTCCTTTCCTCATGGCTTATGGCACCAAAGCCATGAGCCTCGTCAAGGTCGGCTTATCATCACTGCATCGCTTACACTTCAGCGAAATAACTAATGACGAACTACAGAGATTCAACCTCAACTTCATTGGTGAGAGAAGAGATGAGGCTTGCTATTTACCAAAGGAAAATGACCGAATACTTAAATTCCAAGGTAAAGAAGAGGTCATTTCGAATCAATGACCTGGTCTTTAGGAGAGTCTTCCTCTCCTCCAAAGGACCTGGTGAAGGTACCTTGGGTCCAAACTAGAACGGCCCCTACAGAGTCAAAGAAGAACTCCGACCCGGCACCTGTAGATTTGAAGACATGGATGACAGGGCATAGCCTCGTCCATGGAACACTGAGCATCTCAGAATTTATTACCAATGAATGTACTGCGTCGTTGGACGATCTTTCCCAGCTTATATAACTGATTTTCAGCTTCAATAAAATGTCATTAAAATTTAGATACGACTCTCAAAACGTGGGAGCCTCAGAGGAGAGGTCCTGATTCCCAACTCTGGGGTCATCTCGCCCGAACTCCGAAGCCCACTCCATATGCCTCCCTTTGGCGAAGCTGAACACCAAACGGAGAAGCCTCTACATGGCTGCACCATCCAGCATGTAAGGAAGCGTGGGAGCCTCGGAGGAGAGGTCTTGATTCCTAACTCTGGGGTCACCTCGTCTGAACTCCAAGTCTCACTCCACATGCCTCCATTTGGCGAGGCTGAACGCCGAAGGGAGAAGCTTCTACATGGTTGCACCATCCACCATATAGGAAATCGTGGGAGCCTTGAAGGAGAGGTCCTGATTCTCAAATCTGGGGTCACCTCATCCGAACTCCGAGGTTCACTCTACATGCCTCCCTTTGGCGAGGCTGAACATCGAAGAGAAAAGCCTCTACATGGTTGCACCATCCACCATGTAAGAAAGCATGGGAGCCTCAGAAGAGAGGTCATGTTTTCCAACTCTGGGGTCACCTCGCCCGAACTCTGAGGCCCACTCCACATGCCTCCCTTTAGTGAGGCTGAATGTGTAAGGAAGAAGCCTCTACATGGCTACACCCTCTACCATGTAGAGAAGCGTGGGAGCCTCGGAAGAGAGGTCCTAATTCCCAACTCTGGGGTCACCTCGTCTAAACTCCGAGGCTCACTCCACATACCTCCCTTTGGCGAGATTGAAAGTCGAAGGGAGAAGCTTCTACATGGCTGCACCCTCTACCATGTAGGGAAGTGTGAGAGCTTTGGAGGAGAGGTCCTGATTCCCAACTCTGGGCTCACCTCGTCCGAACTCTAAAGCTCACTCCACATGCCTCCCTTTAATGAGGTTGAACACTAAAGGGAGAAGCCTCTACATGGCTGTACCATCCACCATGTAGAGAAACGTGGGAGGCCTCCCTTTGGCAAGGTTGAACACCAAAGGAAGAAGCCTTTACATGGCTGCACCATCCACCATGTAGGAAAGCATGAGAGCCTCGGAAGAGAGATCCTGATTCCTAACTCTGGGATCACCTCGCCCAAACTCCGAGGCCCACTCTGCATACCTCCCTTTGGCAAGCTGAACGATGAAAGGAGAAGTCTCTACATGGCTGCACTATCCACCATGTAGGGAAGCGTGGGAGCCTCGGAGGAGAGGTCCCGATTCCCAACTCTAGGGTCATCACGCCCGAACTCCGAGGCTCACTCCACATGCCTCCCTTTGGCAAGGCTGGACGCCGAAGGAAGAAGTCCCCACATGCACATCCCATCCATTGTAGTTTAACCTCCCCAATTTTAACTCAATGGAAAGGTCCAATCAAATAATCTAAGCAATTTATTTTAGGTGATGGAACTTAAGTGCAACTCATTAAGTCATCATTTTTACAGTTCGGATTCCTAACTCATCTCCAAGCTCTATTATTTAAATGAGGTCCATTTACTTGGTATTAAAAACAAACAAAATGTTGTAAAACATAGTATTCATTGATATTGAATACATTACAAGAGGTGGGTTCAAAGCTAGTACATTGATATAAACTGAAAGGAAATCCTATACTAAGCTTCGGATGATGGAGGGAGTGCCTCTGCATTAGGAGCTTCAGACCCCTCTTCAGTTCTTTCTGCTGCTGCTTTCCCTACTGCTTTCTCAGTTGGGTCTAAGGTATCTCATCCACAAACTCAGACCTAAGTTGGGATAGGTCGTAGCCCGAATAAAGCTCCTCAGCTCTCTCCATCACCTTAGTGTAGCCAAAGTTCCTCCAGTATGCGTTGAAGCTCCGATACTCCTCGGTGTTGTGGAAATCGACAATGAAATCTTTAACTGCCTCCTCCCATGCCACCTTGGCTACCTCCCTTGCCTCGGCCAGTTCATCAACATGCTATTTTATTTGGTCATTCAAGAAGTTATATGCATCCTTGGCCCCAGCAAGCTCAAGGTTTGCTTTCTACAGGGCCTCAGCAGTGACCTTCTGATGATTATTTGATGTCTCCACCTTCTTAGTGAGGGAGGCCACCTCACACTGAGACTCGTATGCCTTCTTCTTCAAGGCCTCTATTTGGGCCAAGGCAGACTCCAACTTGAAAGAGTTTTCAACTCTTTGGGCCTTTGTCTCTTCTGCCTCGGCCCTTAACCTCTTCAACTCTTCCTCAGTGGAGGCCAGCTTCTTTTCAGAGAACACGTTCCTTGTTTGGAAGTCAGTGAGGACCTCCCTACACTCCAATGAATGGCCAAACATCCTAGCACTTTGGCTCACCAGGGCCCTCAAAAAGTCAACGGCGTCGCAGGACGAGGCGTGCAGAACCTACCTATCAGTCCAAAATTTATAAAAATTGGCTGCAGCACCTCGGACCTCCTCCGGAAGAGCCTCCAACAACACCGCGGCAAGCTCTTCATCATGCCCCGCCAAGAAGTTGGGGGATTTTCCCTGAGTCCTGGTGGGCTTCTGTCTCGCAGCCTCCTCCTTCGCCTTTTCCGCAGCCAACCTCGCTGCCTCTTCTATAGCCTCCTCAGCCTCGACCTTCCGAACCATTTCCACCTTCACCGCCTTCATGGCAGAGTCCATCAACTTCGGTGGTCGAAAGTCCTTGCTGGCTGGGGAAATTGAAGTCCCAAACTTCCCCGACGAACTGTTGCAGCTTCCTCTTTTTCTGGGAGTCAGAGGCCTAGCCCCAACAGTAGTAATGGCCTTCATTATGGTGGCCATATCAGGGGTGGGGTACTCCCTCTTTTTGAACTTATCTGCAACACAAAGGAACAATAGATCAGAAGTTGACATCAATAAGCGAACTTTTTCATCACAAAATATAGGCGCTTCTTACCCTTCGAAGCCATCAGTCCGAAGTCAAGGAAATAATGGCTTCAGTCGATGAGGTGATCGAAGTGGCGAAGCTTCAGGGGACGCTTGTAGATGTCCTCGATGACGTCAAACTCCACTTCGTGGAGTTGGTACCTCGTACTCGAATCTACAAAACATGCAACAATAGTTAGCAAGAAATTCCAAAAAACTCAAGCAGAATGTAAAGTACAGCTTAAGCTGTGGGACTCGTGAGTTTCGTAGTACTGGGTCGGTACCGTGCAAGACAAGGCTTTGTCTCAACTACTGCCTGTCAGTTGCCCCGAACCCAGAATCACGACTCCTTCCACCCCTTGATGGAAGAAGGCAAGCCTACCATAAAAGGGGCGTGCGACCCCCAAGGAGTAATGTAATACTACCCATTCAACTCGTCTTTGCCTAAGACTCTAGCCTGGAAGAGGGTCTGAAAGACATGCAAAGGCATATTCTCCACCATTAACACTTCCTTCTATAGGAAGTAAGACCCCACCAATTGGCTCCACCCATCAACAGAATCTGGGTCGACGACAACATAAAATTTCTCAGCACTGCCCTGAAGAAGGGATGCAGAGGAAGACGCATACTCACCTTAAACAGTTATTCACTAACTGCGACACATCTAGGCCTCAGATAACAGGCTCGTTCATCGGCTTCGGGGACTAACATTTCTATGTTATAAGGCACGCAGTACCTCTCCCTTATCTCCCCAACCTCTTCTAGGTCATGTTTGAGGGTATCCTAGACGCACCCCACTCCACCTCATAATTTATGGGCTCCTTGGTCATAGCTTAATGTTAGACCTCAGAGTCCCCCTGCGAACTGTTCCCTCATCAAATGATGCAACAATGACTGCCTCCCTACCCGAAATGGACTCCATGTCAAAAGATTTGGAAAATCGACAAAGATTACAAAAGAAATGATTCTCGCAAGAAATACCTACACTAGACGACTAAAGGAACCAAGGGAAGCTGGAAAACAGAACCGGAGCAAATTTGAACGCCGAAAGACTTTAAATCTCAGAAAACAAAGGACGAAGAAGGGTTCCAAAGAGGAGCCTTTGGCCTTTTATAGAAAGCGAAGACAAACCCCAACCCTTGGATGAAGGCCCCATAAATCTCAGCCCTCCAATTTTGGGTCAAATCTGAAGTGTAGAATTCAAATCGTTTTTGACATCAATGTCTCCGATTCGAACGTGCCCTTCACGCACCTCTCCAGATGCGTCTCCTTCTAGAAGCCCCAGCTGTAGCCATCATTGCACATCTAGCCCCATTTTGGGGGATAGAATGAATTTTTGAATAGTTTATTGATGTGAAATGTGTGATTAAAAAATAAGGAAAAGTTTTAGATTTGTGTATAATATTATTTTATTGAAAAATGTGTGGTTGAAATGATGTTAAAATACTGTTGAAAAATACATTTTTAACAAAGAATGGAGATCAAACAAGGGCTTAATGCAGCAGTCGTATATGTCTTGGAAGTTGAAACGGTTCGACTGTCTTTTCTTGGTAACATGGGCAAAACATCAAATCATTGGCACACCCATTGAAGGCAATCATATTGTAACTAGCCTCGACTTCTTCTACTTCTTCGCAGTTCAGCCACATCTTCACAAGCCCAGGCAGGTTCGATCCATTCATCGCCTCGGCTTCTTCTACTTCTTTGCAGTTCAGCCACATCTTCACAAGCCCCGGCAGGTTTGATCCACTCACCGCCTCGACTTCTTCTGCTTCTTCGCAGTTCAGCCACATCTTCACAAGCCCCGACAGGTTCGATTCACTTTAGTTAAGGTACAAAAAATTCTTTCAATTTTTAGCCCACACATGCTTCACCACAATAAAAGTCCATGCATTGCATAAATGACCATACTTGGACTTAGAGGACTATTGTTACGTGTTAACACACTTAGCCGACCCACTGAGGCCTATGGCCCACTTCTGTCAAATCATGTGGCATCTTATCCAGGCTCCGAGGCCAACAGGAGTAGATCAGCATACTATAACAACACCCCATGACGTGGCCCAAGTGCTGACGCCGAAGTAAATATGCCAAGGTGGTCTTCTAGCCGAGGCCCATCATGCCGAAGTCATGAGGCCTTAAGTAGCACCTCCCCAGAGATCCGATCTTACACTAGGATCCTTCCTGATTGATTGAAGGGACACCTATCATAGAGTGCAAGTGTCTTATCTTGTCAATGTAGCGATACCTATAATTGTAATACTATAAATACTTTCCCCATGCATCTTTCAGGGGGTAATGCAAGATTCAACACAAGAACAAATACAACATTCTTTACATTTTACTCTCTTGCAACATACACGAATTCATACACGCATTCTACAAATATCGATTGGTAATTATTGTACAATTGTTATGCAAACATCTCATCGAATTCCGAACGTTCTCGTCCCGCGCCTTTGAGTCGCTCCCACGCCCTTAATCTGTCCATTTGAGATCATCTACGTGTCTTAGTATGTTGGACCAAGCTTACATGTGCGCGGGTGGGTTCAGTATCTGTTGGCAACATATTCTGGGGTCAACAATGTGTATTCTCGTGGTTGAATTGCTGGAAGTGAGACTTAATATAAGTTTTAAATTTGCCTATTAACTCCATAGCAATAAACAGTGAAGTTGCTTTAATTTCTGGGAGTTTTGACAATTTTCTAAAACTCAAAAATCAGTTGGATAAAGCAAAAAAAAAAAAAAATGCAAAACGTGGGCTCTCCAAACAGGCCAATTTTTGCTCCGTTTGGCACGTAGGTCACGCTCGCACACAAGTTTAAAGTTCGAAGGCAATTTCAATCCGTGATTTGCACCCTCCTGCGCGCGTACATGTAGAGAACCTCTATACTACACATGATTACATACTTCTAATGTACAACCATATTTAAAGTGATTATTGCTTTCATATTTTTCCTATGTGGGATAATGTAATTTTTCCACTTAAACTATCTTTCAATGGTCATCTTTGAGCTCTAATTTCTCATTCACCCGAGCTTCATTTTTGGCAAGTAAATATATGATTTTGATGCTTTCACAGAGGATAACACGGATCAATTTTAATCTTCCAAATTAGACCAACGGGTCCCACCGAAAATAATGCCAAAAGTGAGATAATTACTCATTATTTCCAACATCATATTCACTCTCCATTTCGAATTTTGCAAGTACCTGGCCAAACTTGAAAATAGCTCATTCCTATTAAACTGTCTTTTATGCACGTATACTTGTCTAACTTCTTATAAAAAGGGGAGGGAGGGTCTACTATTGATACAATAGTAAATTAATCCACTTTTACTATGCATGATGTCATTTTTTATTTTCCATTTTGTTTATGCCAAACAAATATTCTTCCACACATCATGCCACTAGCATTAAAAAAATAACAATTTTAGTAAATATATTCTGCCATGAGCAAAAAAACAAAAAAAATCTTCGTACATGAGCTTTAGAAAAAAATAAAAATAAACTCTCCACACAATGCGGAGAAATGACAAACCATATGCAGAGTAAAAAATGAAGAAAAAACTCTCC
>NW_019231313.1:564867-598198 GCF_002742605.1 Olea europaea var. sylvestris
AAAAAAAAAAAAACCTCTCCGCACAATGGCTATCACGTGCGTTGCACGAATTTTACATTTATCATATTTTTATTAGTGTATGAATTTTAATTTTTTGGAAAGTTTTTGAAGTAATATCTAGAAATATTTTCATGATATAAGAAAATAATTGTAAATTATTTTTACAATTGCATAATAGTATTGTGTCATCTAAAAAAAATATACTTGTATTTTCATAGTTGAATAAGAAATATACGAGATTATACAAATTATTTTGCTTGTATTCTTTGATAGTGTTGATATGATTAGTTGAATGTGAAGATTATATTTCTAAATTTTGTGTAATTCAATATTGGAAAATTGAAAATTGAGTACCATATTCATATGCGTTGATATTTTGTGCTCATATATATTTAATATTTATTTTATGCTTATGTTGAAAAAATAAAAATTTGAAATTTTTTTTGAAATTGGATTTGGTAAGTGAATGTACAATATTCTGCATTCTCGATATTGGTAAGTGCAAAAATCAGTACATAAAATACAGTAAGCTACAAATACGGTAGATAGCATATACGGTAAGTTGCAAATACGGTAAGGTGAAAATACGGTAAGTTGTTTGCAAATACGGTAAGCTACAAATACGGTAAGGTGCAAATACGATAAGTTATTTGTAAATACGGTAGACTGCAAATATGGTAAGCTGCAAATACAGTAGGCAGCATATACGGTAAGTTGGTTGCAAATACGATAAGTTGCATATATGGATTTATAATTTGTTATAAATATAAAAAAAAAAAAATTAATACTGAATTTCTTAAGTATTAAATGTTATAATTCAATATTGTTTCCTTTTTTATAATTGTATTTTCGAGAATTTAAAAAAAAAATAGTGGTTATGAAATTGCTAATTTTTAAATGTGTTTTTTGTTGAAGATAAAAATGATTTTTTTATATTATTTGTAAAAAAAAAATTATTGTAATTTTATTAGTATAATAAGAAGATTTATTATACATTTTTATTTTTTGCATTTTGTAAAGAATTTTATTTATCGTGATTGACAAATATTTTTTCACACACGCATCATGCCAACAACATTAAAATAATAATAATAATTTTAGTATATATAAACTCATGAACAAAAAAAAATCTCCACACGAGCAAAAAAAAAAGATTTCGCAAAGTGTGGAGAGATTGCAAACTATCTCTTCGCACGGTGTGAAGAGAAAAACAAAAACTTTCGAAACTTTATCTGCAAGTTCCAAGAGACATTTTCTCAGACAACTTTTGAATAATGTATTGAACACTTTAATTCCTACCCTACAACCTGAAAGTATAATTTCATTAAAAATTATATCCGCTTCTAATGTCCAAGAGCTGTTATCAAGCAAGTGTAAGATATTGAATTTGGGTGTTATCCTAGAGCCTCCATTTGTGAAAACAATGCAATGGTACTATCAATATCCCATTATTTACACAATTCACATATTGTTTTATTGTATAAATCATGAGAAAACTCCTTTTCAATATTGTAAATATGAGTTGCATATTTAGAAATTGAGTTGTGCCTGGAATTTAAAGAAGACATAATTGATTTTGAACCAATTTTCGACTCTGTTTCGTTGTATATACGAAAAATTTACAATTTTGAAATTTAATTTGTAATTAAGGAATTTGAAAACAACTCTCCGCACTGTGCAGAGAGTTTTTTCTCTCTGTACTGTACGAAAAGTTAGTTTGTCATCTCTCCGCACTGTACGCAGAGTTTTTTTTACTCCACAATGTACGAAGAGTTTTCCAACTCTCCGCACACGGTTCAACTCTTTCCACACTGTATAGAGAGATTTTTTTCTCTCCACACTTTTTTTTACTTTATACATGATTCAACTCTTTACGCACTGTGCGGAGAGTTTTTTCTCTCCACAGTGTGCGAATAGATTAACTCTCTCCGCACAGTGCGGAGAGTTTTTTTTTTTTGCTCTCCATATTTGTTTTTGCTCTCCATACTGTGCAGAGAGTTAATTTGTTATCTCTCCGCACTGTGCGGAGAGTTTTTTTTTTTCTCCGCACTTTTTTTTATTTTTTTTACTCCACACTTGATGCAATTCTCTTTCACACTCTTCAGAGAGTTTTTTTTTTCAATTTTACAAGATTGAATTACACAAAATTTAGAAATATAATATTCACATTCAATTCAATCATATCAACACTATCAAAGAATACAAGTAAAATAATTTGTATATTTCTTATTTAAGTATGAAATATACGAGCATATTTTTTTCTAGATAACATACTTTTATGCAATTGTGAAAATAATTTGCAATTATTTTCTTATATTATGAAAATCTTTTTAGATATTATTTTAAAAACTTTTAAAAAAAATTAAAATTCATACACTAATAAAAATACGATAAATATAAAATTCGTGCAAGGCACATGATAGCAACTAATATTGTATAAAAGTCGTGCAAAAGACTTTTATTTAGTTCTAGTCGTAGCCCATTCGTGAAAAATTGCTTCCCCAAGTTATCATTGTGCAAAATTCCGACAACTGAATTTAAGGAATGAACTATTAAACTCAGCTTTAATGATGAAAAAATAGAAAATAAAATAAAATAGTGATGGATCAAATAGAGTGACTAAACGGACTCTAAATGGAGATTATAGCTTAAGTTATTATTATTTTACTTTGTTGTAATGTTAGTGCTTATTTGGTAGGGACTTTGATAATTGATTTTTTGACGTTAGACATAAAGTGAGTCTTATTTGTGAAAGAAGAATTCAAAAATAATACATAGAATAGTGAAATAACGGTCAAAAAATTAATTTTAATTGGCTTAAAATCTATATCAAACAAGCTCTTAAAGTAAAACACACACATAAAGTAAAACACACACATAAATTGTTTATCGCTCTGATTAGCCTTATCAACAAAGGGTTCGTCGATTGACAATAGAGCTTATATGGAGGTATAGGAACATTGAGCTTGCCCAGGCTTTTCCTTATATTTTATATTGCCGTTTATTTTTTTAAAATATATGTGTTATTTCCATTCATTTATTTTCTAAATGACATCTCTGTAACGACACTAAAGGATGACAAAATTATTTGTAGCATTCTTTTGTAAGTTTACTTGTGTAGCACCTCTTAGGTTGCTTTTACTCGTCAAATTTTAATGTTATTTTAAAATTGATTTGTCACATTCAATCGAATGTGTGCATAGTAGAATGTGTATCCATTTTCTCATCTGGGGCGCTAATCAGCAGCAGGGTCATGGTCCAAATTCAGTGGGCCGGGGGGGAGGGGTCTAACTTAATCATCAAAATTTTTCGAACATAAAATGAAATTACAATAAAAATAAAAGGTAAAAATATTCAAAAAGCCATGTGATTTTGAGATGTGCTACAAATACACCATTTTTCACAGCTTCCTTGATAGCTCTCTCACATGTAGGAGTGAGGCTCGTGATTAAAATAATCATGGACCCCACATTTTGTGAGATGGTTGAAATGTGTACAGCACTACATATATCATTTTTCTGTGATCTCCCTCCTTCATCGCCAATGCTAGTCACAATTTACAGAGGTTAAGATTAAATTTACAATTTAAAAAAGAATAAATAACGTGAGAAATTATTGGAGTTTGATTGAAAACAAATCAAGTTAGTGGACTGGAATTGGAATATTTTTATTTTTATTCCCAAAAATCGACAAAAAGGAATGGGAAAAATAACGGAACTTGGCTGCAGTCGTCCCTAAAGAAGAATAGTCAAAAGATGCGATTTATTGAAGTTCTATTCGTAGATTAACAAACTTTAATATTGTAGGGGTCCTTCAAAATCAATATTTAAAAGTTAGCTTGACTCACCTAATAAAGGTAGAAGCCATTATGTCGAAAGCCGAACATAATGATTCTTTTACTTAAAACAACTTTGAATCAAATCCAATAACACTAAACAAGAATTGGAATCACTTTACTTAGGGCATTGAATATCGAAGACTCGCGTCCAATTGAATAGATCGTGCTTAAATTCAATTGTACTCATTCTTAAATTATTTAGTCCCCATTTGGCCCCCATTTTCTAGAAAGGAAAATGGGTGGAATAGTTTTTTTTTGAAAAATGAGTTGTTGAAAATAGAGGAAAAGTTTTCGATTTACATATAATATTATTTTATGGAAGATTGTGTAGTTGAAAATAGGTGAGAGAAAAATAGAATGTAATGTAATTGAATTTAATGGGAGCCAAACAAGGGCTTAATGAAGTGGCCTTTAATTTGTTTTACTAATATATAAAAGTTATTAATTTTTTTACCCCTATATATCATGATATTTTAGATAGTATATTCAATTGAGATTTTTGAGTACTTTTATTTAAGTGATGAACTTTTTATAAACTCCGTGAACTTTTATAGAGTTTCATATAATTTATACAACTTTTAAAAACTTTCACCTAAAATAGAATTTACTTGAATATGCACAACAGTGAGAAGCTTACACATATGACGTGGAGGCTCGATCCCCATCCCGCTCCCTCATGTAATAGTTTTTTTTAAAGAATAAAATATTAAGTCACCTTAATTAGATAAATAAATAATCAAAATATATAATATTTCAATATTTTTTAATAAAATAAATAAATAATTCTAATGTTCAGTATTATCAATAGGTCAAACCTTTAAAAAATATGCAACCAATCAATATATTAAATTTTATTTATAAATTAATCCTTATTTTTATATAAAATCTTATAGAATTTAATTACTAAGGCCCCGTTTGATTGCACGAAATTTTCCATGGAACTTGGAATTCGAATTCCAACTTCCACTTTTGGCCTGTTTGATTGACAAAATTTTCCAGGGAATTGATTTTCCATGAATTTCTAGGTACAACACCTTAAAGCGTGATTTTCCACCTTTTTTTTCTAGGGGATAGGTGGTTTTTGGTTTTCCACCTTTTTTTTTATTTTTTTTTTGCTTTTTTTATTTTTTTTTAATTGTTGGCAATGAGAACAAATTTTAGGAATAATTGTAAAAGAGGATATCCCTGAAATTGACAATTTCCACGTAAAACAAAATCAAAGGAACATCAAAAAATACTTTTACTTCAACATTTTCCATGTGAAAAATTTATACAATCAAACACAATAATTTACAATTTCCATGAAAACAATTTCTAGGTAATTCAATTCCTTGGAATTCATTTTCTTTCCATGTAATTTTCCTACTTGTAATCAAACGCACCCTAACTGATCTTTCACATGAAAAACTGGATGAAAAAAATGGATAAAAAAATGTTATAAGAATTTCTTGATTATAATTTAATTTTTTCGTAGGAAATGAAGAGAAACAATAAAAGAGAAGAAAAAAGCAAAAAGAGAACAAATAATAATTTTTTAATCTTGAATCTCAGATTCATAGAATGGTAGAGGAAAGAAAATATTGAAATGACAAAAATACGCATTAAAAGATTTTTTTTTTTTTTGGTGAAAATCTTCTTGAATCGTGGGGTGAATAAGAAAAAAAATTAAATTTTTTTTTAATATTTTCTGCTTAAAAGTTATACTACCTTAAAGATTTTATAAAAGTTTAAAAGTCATTAATATTTAAAGATTTGTAAAAAGTTTTAATTGAATACAATGATTTTTAAAAGTCTATATCGAACCCACAAACATTTTAAAGAAAAAAAATGCTACTTGTACATATTTTTTTAATAGATAGGTTGCAGGTGCTGAACTGACAAGATTTCAATGGCCAGTCTAACCCTTTTTTTTTTTTTTTTTTTTAAAATGAACCCTTTTTTTTTTTTTTTTTTCAAAATGGTGTGAAATCTTATCAACTCGACATCCTGTAATACCATATGTTAAAATAGCCTGTACGAGTAAATTTTCTTCGAACAAAATAGGGTATTGTATGTGGAGAGAGGTTAAGAGCACCTTCTGAAATGTTCTTTAATTTAAAGAGTAAATTGTTAAAACTATGTTTAGTTTTTTCACAAGTATAAAAAAAAAATTAGCAGAATTTTTATAGAAAAACATTTGGTGAATTTTCATTGATTTTTGACACAATAAGTACAAAAAATGTATTATGTAAGTGCTGTCAACACAGTACCCGTATCATTTTTGTCAATAATTTCCTATACTTGTGAATTTACTCAATTATGTTTCAAGAAATTCTTTAAACAAATATTTTACACCATTTTCAATACAAAAATAAAGTTAAATCAGCCAATAAAATTTTGCTTGGTCAGTACTTGTAACCCTGTCCGTTAAAAAAATCTTACAATTAAAGTGTGTTTGATTGACATGGAAAATATCACCTAGAAAAGAAAATATTTCCCATCTTTTGTGGAAAATAAAAACCACCTCTACCCAAGGAAAATGTTTTCCTTAAAAACAAGGAAAATTAGACATATTTTCAAAAGTTGGAAAATGTTTTCCATGGAAAAAAATAGCAATCAAACACTTTAAGTAGGAATTTGGGTGGAAAACTAATATTTTCCATGGAAAATAAATGTAATCAAACACACCCATTTTGGGAAAATTGCAGCAGCATCTTTCCTTTTTTTTTGTAGATTTTACCCTAAATTTTATTTTGTATTAGCAAATGCCCTAACATTTCATAAATATACACATGAGATCTATCTGAAAAGAAACCATCCAAAATATCGTCAGTTAATTAGGAAAAATCTTTGAACTATTTGCTTCCGTGACGTTTTTATTGAATGTCGATACCTTTTTGAACAGTATTTTGGACAGTTTTATTATATATTGATTCCTTAATTTTTTCGATCATTTGACGGTGTTTTGGATAGTTTCCGTCCAGATGGATTTCAAGTGCATATTTATGAAAGGTTAAAAACATCCGTGGCACAAAATGAAGGTTAATGTAAAATTTGTAAAAAATGAAAAGATTAAGGACCGTTGTTACAATTTTCCTAGCATTTTTCTGTTGTCCGAACCTTTACCAAACAAAAAGCATTCATTCAAACGCCAGCCTGGATTTCATCTTCACACACATATACACACAGTTCAACCGTTGACAATGTCAAAAATCTTCGTTCAGTTATGGCCGAACATTCATTTTTGCCGATTATAATAGCATATTACTCCTTATTTTGCTGTTCATCCTTTGAATCGGGATCAACCATCATGAGTAATAATGTTGTAGAAGCACATAGTTCAGTCCCGTGTAACTCAACCGACAGAGGACCAGTGGTACCCACAACCCCATTAGTAAGTTTTCTTGAAACTCTTCAAGAAACGGCACTCCAAGCTTATGGGCACAAAGGATTCGACCCGAAACTTTACGTGGATTTGTCACTGAAACAAAATCTTTCGACTACTATTGTAGCTTTTGAGAAGCTTCCAAGAACTGAAAATGGTTCGGTTTCGGGTCACGATTTAAACGGTTTTATTGAGAAGTATTTGAATGGGGTTGGGAAGGATTTGGTCTATGCTGAACCAGTGGATTTTGTGGCTGAGCCTAAAGGGTTCTTACCTAAAGTGAAGAATCCTGAGGTAAGGGCTTGGGCATTGGAGGTCCATTCACTTTGGAAGAATTTAAGTAGGAAAGTTTCGGGCCGGGTTCAGGAGAGACCCGATTTTCATACATTGCTGCCTTTGAAGTACCCAGTTATGATTCCCGGGTCGCGATTCAGGGAGGTTAATTACTGGGATTCTTATTGGGTAATAAGGTTGGTTTTCTATCTTACGCTTTCTTGTGTTATTTTGGTAAGTTGTTTCTTGTTCTTGTTTTGGTGAGGAAGAATAGGTGGGATTACGGAGCCAGGAATTAATGTTACGGGCGCAAAACTTTAGAAATTTAATGTACGAATAAAATTCATAAATAACAAAAAAAAATCATAATATAATATTATCAGTTACAGTTGTACCCGACAATGCTTTATAGCATAAAATTCATCAATAATAGAATCTAAATCTAAATTCAAAGAAAATTCTCGTTCAATGTAAAGTGTCATACAATCAGCAAGAAAACTATCATCCATTTTGTTACGAATTTCCGTCTTCACATGTTTCATTGCAGAAAATGGTCGCTCTACGGTAGCTGTTGAAACAGGCAGTGTCAATACTAGACGAACCAATTTAGTCAAATTGACGTAACTCTCCGATCTTCTACTTGCAACCAATTCTTGACATAAATTAGAAAGTGTAGATACTTGAAATCGATGCTCAGAAATCACATCATGCTGATAATGTTGCAACTCAACTTTCAAACTATAAATATCTTGCCGTGTAAAATCTCGAGGATAAAATTTCTTTGCAAGCTTGCAAATATTATCCATGTTAAATAATTCAAAAGAATTTTTCGGATCCAATGCCACACCGAGAGAAAGGAGTTCTAATGATGTCTCATTAAATCTTTTATCTAACTCTGTCATTAGAAAATCTATGGCTGCATTATAAATATCGAAGTGGTAATGATGTTCGATAGTAGGATACTCACGACCACGAGAACGACCAACCATGTATGAGCTATGAAAGTCAGGTATATGTATATCATTTTTTGAACAACAACAATTCACCTCTTCAAAAAATTCTTCTCAGCTATCTTCTCTCAATTCTTAAATGATGGTTTTTGTAGTATGGACAAATCTCATAGCAGTTAAGATGTCTTGAGTTTTTTTCTGAAGGGCTTGACGAAGCACATCTGTGATTGCCAACATTCTGCGCATTAAATGGAAAATAAATACAAATTCAAATGTTGTCAATTTTTTGTATACACCACCCACTTCAGATCGAGTTCTTACATTTGGAGAATGATCGTTAAGATACTCAAGCACCTTGCAAATTGCAGCATACATATCAATCAAACTCTTTCCGGAGTTGTAACGAGAAGACCAACGAGTACCTCCAGCTCGTTGCAAGCTATCAATTTGATTAGCCCCACTTCCAGTCTCTCGTTCTCCAATTTCCAACAAATGTTCAATTTCTTTTTTTTGGGAGCTTTTCAACTCATTGATGCGCTTAGGAGATGATGTAATTATATTAATAACATTGTCCAAATCTGAAAAGAATGAATTAATATCTGCGACTTCCGTAGCTGCTGAGACCAACGTGAGTTGTAAACGATGGGCAAAACAATAGACATAATATGCATATGGACAATCTCTAAGAAATAATGCTTGTAGTCCATTCCAAGTACCACGCATGTTATTAGCACCATCATACCCTTGACCTCTCATGTTTTGCACTTGAATGTTGAAACGAACAAGAACATCAGAAATTTGATTCTTAAGATTCAACGATGTAGTGTCACTAATACTTTTGATTGCAAAAGAACGCTCTATCAAAATTCCATTACCATTCACAAACCTCAAGATAATAGCCATTTGTTCTTGTGAAGATGCATATCGAGCTTCATCAACAAGAATACTAAACTTTGCATCCCCAATTTCATTACGGGTTCTCTGTTTTACTCTGTTAGCCATAATGCTCAAAATCTCTTTTTGAATGTCTAGAGATGTGTATGTAACATTTTTTGGAGCATTACCCAACACAACTTCTCCGATTTTTGTATTCATTTTTCCAAATGCATCTACCATTTCAAGAAAGTTCCCATGATTCAGTGAAGATGGAGATTCATCATTGCCTCTAAATGAACAACTTTGAAGTGGTCATTAGACGCAAACGATTTTTCTGTATTTCCTCACTTGATACATCGTGTATTATCTTGTCAATATGTTGAGTTGGTTTCATTAGATCTTCAGCTCTTCTCTTACAGCCATTATGATATGATGAAGATGTTGTACCAATATGAACAAGAAATGCACATTTACTTTCCTGGCCAACCCTCTTCTAACTATCAAATCCAACAGTAACCAATGATGAAATATTAGGTGGAACACTTTCATTGAGAAAAAGAAAGCAGAAAAAGCAATATGCCTTATGTGTTGAAGGCGAATACTCCAACCAAGAATACTGATTGTACCAATGCTCTTGAAATCGACGTTTCTGTTTTCCAAATTCTTTGCTTTGATACTCCAAAAGTTTTGGTTGATAAGGCCCAGCTTTTAAATAGGCACGCCTAATTTGATCACGTTCATTAAACGGATATTCATATATTTGCTTTCTTTTTCCTGGGTCTCGTTCTATCAGATGGTTCTAACTTAACATTGAAAGATGAAGACCGTTCAATTTCAGGAGATGCAATTGGAGGATTGAGTACCGTAGGAGTTGGAGCACCCTCGGGTTTGTCGCTCTTTGTAAAGAAAGATAATAAGGTTCTTCCTTTCTTGGCAAGAGGTCGATTTGGTTCCATATTAAAATCTAAAAGCATAAAAAAAATCAAAACACTTCAGTATCCCAATAATCCAAAAACAATCCACTAGCAACATTTTAACCACTTATCCAACCTTTCAAAAATATTATAACTATTTAAAAATTAACACCAAATCTAAGAATTATCATAAACTCGTATCCAGATCCAAATATCGTATTAAACATAAGTATACATAAATGGCAGAAGATAATTATAAACGATCAATTACTTACAAGAAAAAGTATTGGATTCACCAGACAGAATGAAATTGGAAAAATTGCTGTGCTTGAAGTATCTAGGCAGCAGAATAGTGGAAAATTTGTGAAAATCCCAAACAATAAAACTGTTTCGGGCCCTATTTCATGAGATCACTGAATCTGTAGAGACCGAGAGAGAGAGAGTCAGAGAGAGAGATGTGTTGTAAATCTGGGCAGGGAATGAAAGTGAAGGATATATCCAAACCCAAAGTAAACAACATTTAAATCACATGAAGACAAGGTAAGTTAGGTAACTCTCATTTTGACACTTAAATGCTAACTGTCATTTTGATACTAAAACTGTCATTTTGATACTAAAACTGTCATTTTGATACTAAAATGCAAAAAAAATAATTTCTACAAATTAACTCAAAATCACTTCCCTACACCCACCCCACCCGACTCCCTAAACCCAAAACCAAATCTACAGACTACAGCCACCTCGTCAACGTCGTCGCCAACCACTACAGTCGCTGCCCTTCACAAAATACCACCATAAATGGCAAAGTACTCTTCTTTAACAGCATCAAGCTGTACTCTACGCATCATCGAAAAATTTGAAGATACGAGGTTGATGAATTTATGGAAAGCAAATTAATTGCAACTCTCTGTCCATGTGTTTTTTGCTTCATTCTTTCACTCATAATAGTCACTATTGTGCTTATTGTGAAATGTATTTTGCCATACCCCTCTTAACTCTATCCTCTTCAAAATATCTTGCAATTAGCCCCACTTTGATAGCTGAAATTTCTTTCCAGTCCTAGTATTTCATTGTATTTCTTGAGTAAATTTAGAGTCCTATTGCCCAGTCCCCAGAAGCCCTTCACGTGATTAACCTTAAAAAAATTAAAATTAAAAAAAATTAAAATTAAATTAAATTTGATACCAACAATAAATCTGAACTTATTGAAATTTAATCCCAGAAGCCTAAACAACAAACACATATATGAACTTAACTGAAATTTAAAACAAAGAAATTATAAATTCAAACCTGTACAATGAGGGCGTTCCACATTCGGCCGTTCAGGACCTTCGGGTCCTAGGGTAGGGTTTTAATTCTTATTCTCTTATGGTCCTATTATGTTCATTTTGTTGTATAATTGGGTGTTGGGGCAATGGGCTATTGTCTATTGGGTATTAAAATAAATTTTTGGGCCAGGTTGAATATACAAAATGGGTGGGCTAATGGATTAAAAATAAAAATTTTCTCACATTTTTTTGGGCTTGTAATGGACATAGGCCCAGTGCTGCCCCCCCTTTACTCCGTCCTTGGGTGGGAACATAAGGGGGATAGAGTAGACATTTGTGAAACTAGATCTCCAGAATTTAATAAATGTAACTATGAAAGAATTAAATTTACTTATTTTGGCTCATTGATGACCTTGGTGGACGGTTGTTGATCTTCCTAATGAACAAATGGAGTGGCGTGGCATAAAAGCTACATGTAGTCGACTCTAAGTTTATTGAGAAACAGACTTAGTTTCTTCTATTTGTTAATGAATAGAGTTGGTTGATAATGAGGTTGAATAAGTTCTATTGCGACGACCATTTTGGTTTAAATGAACCTAAAATGCTAATTTAGGTTCAAATAAACTAAAATGTGGAAGTTTTTATCGAGAAATCAAAGCATTGTTTCCCCTCCCCTCACATATGATCCTCTTATATTGACTAAACAAAGCTTATTCTTTTATCTGATTGATATAGGAGCTAAAAATCTCATTTCATCACAATCCTACATGAGTCGGAAAGGACCATTTAAGTCAAATCTTGATGCGTCAAATTTGGTCAACTAAAAATTGAAATCACAGGACCATATATGTGAGAATAGTTCGACCAATTAGTAAAATTCCTATTGTATGTTACATCTGATTTACTTTATTCTTTTTTAGTTCTCGTTTTTCTCTATTTCCCCTGTCGAATTCGTTTTAAGGATGATAATTTTTTTATGCAGGGGCTTGTTAGCAAGTAAAATGTATGAAACTGCAAAAGGGATTGTATATAATCTTTTATCTCTTATAGATGAATTTGGCTATGTTCTCAATGGTGTTATTATCTTAAAGCAATTACTAACCTTGCAGGACAGTGAAATAGCTTCCAAATTATCAAATACCTGTGAGAAAAGGAAGCTCTATCGTGAATTGGCATCAACGGCCGAATCCGGATGGGATTTCAGTACTAGATGGATGACGTAGCATGAGTTTCCTTACTATCATATAATAATTAATAGTTTGTCCATTCTGGAGTGCCCAACGTACAAAGCAGGGCCAATCCTTGACCTGGCAGTTATTGGGCTGAGCTGTACTGCCTATGTGGCTCGGCTCATTTTGACTCCACTATGGAGGTTGTTTTCTTCTTGGCCAGCTGCCAAGTCAAGCTGTCATCTATTCAATATTTGGTGGTTTGCATATTTTTCAGGAATGGAGCTGATCTTGCATCATTAGCCACAACATCAATTATACCTGTTGATTTGAATGCTTTCATTCTGAAGGTAAGATACAGAATATCTCCCTTGAATGTTGATTAATTACTTCACTTTTATTCGTTATGTGTGACATCAGCTGTTGTATCTTTGATTCAGATGGAACTTGACATAACCTCTTTGGCACATGTTATTGGTGATAATAAAATCGTTGCACGCTTTATGGAAGCTTCTGAAGCTAGAAAGAAGGCCATGAATTCTATTTTCTGGAACTCAGAGAGGGGACAGTGGCTCGATTACTGGTTGAGTAATTTTGATGCATCCAAGGTGGTCTCATGTACTAAACTTTGAAAGCCCTCCTACTGAAGAACACTGATATTGATTTTCTACCTTTTTCATCTTCTTTACGAGATTATAGGACGCTTACACATGGAATGCCTCAAGTCAGAATCAGAAATTATATGCTTCAAATTTTGTTCCTTTGTGGATCCAGCTGTTCAATTCAGGTTTCTAATATTCACTCGCTCGTGTAATTTGCTAAGCACTATCTTTCATGAATGTTGAAGCTTTAAGTGGACGTAAGTTAAGATGGTGGTGTTGTCGGAAATTCGACTAACGCAATCAAAAGAACAAATAAAATAAGCAGAAAAATAGAAAACAGTAAATGAAGCGAGGTATGCCAATAAAATAAGCAAATCTCCTTGAGACAGATTTCGCCCCCCCCATGAAGTGCAAACGGGATTATGGACGTTTGTCTCCCAAAATACAACGCTCATTCTAAGGTCGATATTGCACAATACCAACCTTGTCGATCGAACCAATGAATGATCGTACTCGAACGAAATAATCACGGAAATATAAGAGAATTTTTAGAGCAGAATATGGAGAGAGAAGAATTTAGAAATCAATTGAATTCGTAATTGATTTTGTGTGTCAAAAACGAATCTGGGGGTCTCTATTTATAGAGATTGAAGTGTCTCATGGAATAGGTGTGTAACATTTCAGGAACTGGTGCACCACTTGATCTGATTCGTCTTAGCCATTGGATCGCACTATTTTCATGATCTGACGGCCCAAATTGAACCATGAAGTGAAGTGTCCATTCATCATGCCTATTCACCAATTTCTGAACAGTCTCAGCCATGCGGATGCCACGCGTACATTTAACCGCCATGCAGGACGAAGGGACGCGACCTGCCACTCGTGCGCCACCTAGAATGCCAACTTACCGAGCCTTGTGCTGCCACGTCATCGAACCACGAGTCCAATTCCGAAAACTATAAGACTCCCCAGCTCCTCGCGACGATGCGTACGTGCGAAGTGCCAAGTGCCAAGTGCGCCCAATGCGTACTTTGCGACGTGCGCGTGCCAGGACCGGGTTCGGGGAGCGGCGAGAGTGGTGCAAAGCACCACTCTAGTGGTGACTAAAGTTAGCCAAGTGGTAGGTAACTTATTAAATTATATATTATTCACACAATTCACTATATAAACAAGACTATTTTCTTGTAAACTTTCGATGTGGGACTCCTTTCCATATAAAAAACACTTAAAATGGGCTTATCAACATATGAGTCTATATTGGAGACTTTTCCAATTCACCCAAATTAATTGCAATGGTCCACATCATTAAATATTACATTTAATATTTTTAAACCCAAATTAAATTCAATTAATTCCAACAATCCCCCACATGAATGGAAGAAGTCGACTCAAATCAAAGAAGACGGAAGAAGAGTACTATCTGAAAGATAACGCATCAAGATACGTAGCTTTCTCTTTGAACCTTCTTTAGTAAGAATCTATCGAACTCACTTGGCTAGTCAGTGAACGCAACGTTTTGAACTGTCAGCTGTTATTGCAAGCTCAGACAACAGACCAAACACATTATCTCTCATATCAAACTTGGTTCTCTATTGTGTTCATTATTTCGGCCCTGGGCTACTTGGGTTTTGCGAGTGATTTAGAGAATTCGCCTAAGTAAATTCTCATAGAATCGGCCAAGTTCGCACTAACATTGGTGATGCACTATAAAGAGTACCCTACTGTAATTACTTGTACCATTTATAGTCATCATTAAAAGCATAGCTTATCCATAATACACTTCATAGTCAGCACTTTTTGCATCATAGAAATGGGAAGGAGTTAAACTCCTAAGTGCTTCTTATCGAGTCATTCATAATTAGTTTTCCTATTGAACCTAGTCCATGGGATCTCCAGTTGCCAGGTTAGGTTTCCACTAAGATGACTCATTGGATTTTAGGCTTTAAACCCATTTCCCTCGATGCGCAGTCTATACCCTCTCTAGATAACCCTTTAGTGAACGGATCTGCTAGGTTTTCTTTTGACTTAACAAAATCAATTGATATTGTTCCATTTGAGAGCAACTGCCGAACGGTGTTATGTCTACGACGTATATGTCTCGACTTACCGTTATACACAAAATTTTCAGCCCTGGCTATTGTGGCCTGGTTATCACAATGAATACAAATAGCCGGTACAGGCTTTGGCCATATAGGAATATCTTCTATGAAGTATCTTAACCATTCTGCTTTTTCTCCTGCTTTGTCTAAAGCAATAAATTCAGATTCCATAGTAGATCGAGCTATACACGTTTGCTTAGAAGATTTCCATGATATAGCGCCACCACCGAGAGTAAATACATAGCCACTAGTAGACTTTGACTCGTCTGTATCTGATATCCAATTGGCATCACTATATCCTTCAATTACTAGAGGATAATTTCCATAATGTAATGAATACTTTTTGGTTCGTTTCAAGTATCCCAAAACTCTAAGTAATGCATCCCAATGTTGATTACTTGGGTTACTTGTGTAACGACTCAGCTTACTTACCGCGTAAGCTATATCAGGTCTTGTACTATTCATCATGTACATTAAACTACCAATAATTTGGGAATATTCTAACTGCTATTTCCCATTTCCACTATTCTTGTGAAGAACTATACGTGGAAGAAATGGGTTACTCGTCTCTTTAATATTATGAGTCTTAAACCTCTCAATTATTTTATCAACGTAATGGGTTTGAGATAAGACTGTTCCATTTGATGTTCTAGATATCTTTATTCCTAGAATCACGTCTGCTTCACTCATATCTTTCATGTCAAAGTTATTGGTAAGTATATTCTTTGTTCTATTGATGACTTCTATATTAGTCCCTAATATAAGCATGTCATCAACATACAAACAGACGAGTACGTATGCCTTTTCAAATTTTTTCGAATATACGCATTTGTCACATCCATTTATGATGAATCCATTCCTAATCATGACGCTGTCAAACTTTTTGTGCCATTGTTTAGGAGTTTGCTTCAAACCGTATAAGGCCTTAACTAGTTTGCAAACTTTGTTCTCTTGTCCTTTTACTATGAAACCTTCTGGTTGTTCCATATATACTTCTTCGTTTAAATCACCATTCAGGAATGCAGTCTTAATATCCATTTGATGTATTTGTAAGTTGGACAAGACTGCAATAGCAATTAAAACCCAAATAGAAGTAATTCTTGTTACTGGAGAATATGTGTCAAAGAAATCAATTCCTTCTTTCTGACGATATCCTTTTGCAACCAATCGAGCCTTGTATTTGTCTATTGAACCATCAGATCTTAACTTTCTTTTAAAGATCCATTTGCATCCTATTGGTTTAGTTCCCTTAGGAAGATCAACCAATTGCCAAGTATTATTATTCATAATAGATTCAATTTCACTATTTATAGCTTCCTTCCAGAATACGGATTCTGGACTAGTCACAGCTTCTTTAAATGTTTGGGGCTCTTTCTCAATTACGAAAGAAATAAAGTCTGGACCAAAGGATTTAGCGACCTTTGCTCTTTTACTCCTTCTTGATTCAGGTTCTATATTGTTTTCAATAGCATTATCTCGTGTTCTCTTTAGAGTATTCTCATGAATATCTCTTTTATTAGGGAACACATCTTCAAAGAATTCAGCATCTCGAGATTCAAAAATTGTATTGACATGAATGTCACTTATATCAGATTTATGCACAAGAAATCTGTACGCACTACTATTTATTGCATATCCGATAAAAATGCAATCAATAGTTTTAGGACCTAACTTAATCCTTTTGGGAGGTGGAATAGCCACTTTAGCTAGGCACCCCCACACTTTTAAGTATTTATAGGAAGGCATTCTACCTTTCCATAACTCATAAGGTATAGAACCAGTTTTCTTATGGGGAACTCTATTCAGAATAAAGTTAGCAGTTAGCACTGCTTCCCCCCACAAGTTTTGTGGTAATCCAGAACTTATAAGCATAGCATTAACCATGTCTTTTAAAGTTCTATTTTTCCTCTCAGCAATCCCATTTTACTGCGGAGTATACGGGGCTGTTGTTTGGTGAATAATACCAAACTTAGCACATAATTCATCAAACATGGACGAATCATATTCACCACCTCTATCGGATCTTAATACCTTAATTGTTTTTCCAAGTTGATTTTCAACTTCGTTTTTGTAAGTAACAAATACATTCAATGCTTCGTTTTTGCTACTTAATAAATAAACTTGGCAATATTTACTGTAATCATCTATAAACGTGATAAATTATTTTTTACCACCTCGAGTCTGAACAAATTTTAGATCACAAATATCGCTGTGTATTAAACACAACGGTTCACTACTCCTTTCAATTATGTTAAAAGGTTTTTTAGCAAATTTTGCTTCAACACAAATTTCACATTTATGTTTGTCTTCGGAGTCAAGTTTAGGTATAAGACCTAAACCTACAAGTTTTCTTAAGGAAGCACGATTTACATGTCCTAATCTGCTATGTCATAAATTCGAAGATTCAAGCAAGTAAACAGAAGCATTAGTTTTATTGATAACTTGTGGATACAAATATGTTGATTTTTTGTCCACTACAACAGCATTGGTCTTAAATAGACCATCAAGTAAATAACCCTTTCCAACATACATGCCCCCCTTAGTAAGTATAAATCTATCAGATTCAAATACCATTTTAAATCCTTTCTTACTAAGAATAGCTCTTGAAATCAAATTCTTTCTGATATCTGGGACATGTACAACTTCATTAAGCGTCAGTTCCTTCCCCGATGTGAATTTCAGAATAACCTTTCCAATCCCTTCAATATTGGATGTTGTAGAATTTCCCATGTAAAGACACTCATTATGATTCACGGTCTTATATTCAGCGCATAGATCCTTATCTGCACAGATGTGACGAGTGGCTCCTGTGTCCAACCACCAATCCTTGGCATTAGATACCATATTAACTTCAGAAACAACAGCAGATAGGTTGATATCTCCAACATCCGTAGAAATTTTATCCACTTCGGTTATATTGGCTTGGGGCGGTTTCTTTTTCTGTGTATCCTTCTTTTTGTTTCGACAGTCTTTAGCTCGATGTCCCGGCTTCCCGCAAGTATAACAGTTGCCTTTGAACCGTTTTGCATTGTTGACTTTTCTTTGTCCATAGATGAGCCAGAGCGCTTCCTTTTCTTGTTCTTAGACCCCGAGTCTTCCACCATGTTAGCCTTTGCTTCCATGTTGCGGACATTATTCTTTTTTGCAGCCCGGTTGTCTTCTTCAATGCGAAGTCGAACAATTAGATCCTCCATCGTCATCTCTTTGCGTTTATGCTTGAGATAGTTTTTGAAATCTTTCTATAGTGGAGGTAGTTTCTCGATCATAGCAGCAATTTGGAAAGATTCACTCAAAGTCATACCTTCAACTTCAATATTGTGAAGTAGAACTTGTATCTCTTGAACTTGACTCATAACTGTCTTTGAATCAGTCATTTTGAAATCTAGAAATTTGCCGACAATAAATTTCTTCATTCCGGCATCTTCGGTTTTGTATTTTTTGTCAAGAGACTTCCACAGTTCTTTAGCCGTCTTGTAATTACAATACATACTATATAAAGTGTTATCTAATCCATTGAGAATGCAATTACGGCATAAGAAATCCGCACGTTTCCATGCTTCAATAGCTAACTGAGTATTTTTATCAGTAGCATTCTCCGATGTTCGTGCAGGACATTCTTCACGCAGAAATTTTACTAAGTTCAATGCTGTCAAATAGAATAGCATCTTCTGTTGCCAACGTTTGAAATCCGTGCCATTGAACTTTTCCGGTTTCTCATATTGTGAAGCTGGTGGCATGACAAATTGATTGGAACCAGAATTTGGCGCAATCACAGCATTGGTATTGCTCTCAACGGTACCAATCGCAGCGCTAGTATTATTATTTGATGTACTAGCCATTTTCTGTAAGACCACAATTACAGAAAATAATTAATAATAGAAATGTAGAAGTAATGAGAAAAATAAATCTGTCTTAAGATTGTTGTCGAAAATTCGACTAACGCAATCAAAAGAACAAATAAAATAAGCAAAAAAATAGAAAATAGTAAATGAAGTGAGGTATGCCAATAAAATAAGCAAATCTCCTTAAGACAGATTTTGCCCCCCAATGAAGTGCAAACGGGATTATGGACGTTTGTCTCCCATGATACAACGCTCATTTGAAAGTCGATATTGCACAATACCAATCTTGTCGGTCGAACCAATGAATGATCGTACTCGAACGGAATAACCACGGAAATATAAGAGAATTTTTAGAGCAGAATATGGAGAGAGAAGAATTTAGAAATTAATTGAATTCGTAATTGATTTGGTGTGTCAAAAACGAATCTGGGGGTCTCTATTTATAGAGATTGAAATGTCTCATGGAATAGGTGTGTGACATTTCAGGAACTGGTGCACCACTTAGTTTGATTCGTCTTAGCCATTGGATAGCACTATTTTCATGATCTGACGGCCCAGATTGAACCATGAAGTAAAGTGTCCATTTATAATGCTATTCACCAATTTCTGAACAGTCACAGCCATGCGGATGCCACGCGTACATTTAATCGCCACGCAGGACGAAGGGACGCGACCTACCACTCGTGTGCCACCTAGAATGCCAACTTGCCAAGCCTTGTGCTGCCACGTCATCGAACCACGAGTCCAATTCCGAAAACTATAAGGCTCCCCAGCTCCTCACGACGATGCGTACATGCGAAGTGCCAAGTGCGCCTCTAAAGCGCCCAATGCGTACTTTGCGACGTGCGCGTGCCGGGACCGGGTCCGGGGAGCAGCGCGAGTGGTGACTAGCCTTTGGCTAGCTAAAGTTAGCCAAGTGGTAGGTAATTTATTAAATTATATATTATTCACACAACCCACTATATAAACAAGACTATTTTCTTGTAAACTTTCGATGTGGGACTCCTTTCCATATAAAAAACACTTAAAATGGGCTTATCAACATATGGGCCTATATTGGAGACTTTTCCAATTCACCCAAATTAATTGCAATGGCCCACATCATTAAATATTACATTTAATGTTTTTAAACCCAAATTAAATTCAATTAATTCCAACAGGTGGTTCTTTTCAAATTGCATTTTGACAGTAGCATGTTGTGAACCACCTCATCTAAAAGCTGAACTTGTTTGAGAGATATTTATTTATTTGAATTTAGTCTTCAGCATGCCTCTTTACGTGCAAACTGGATCAACCTTTATCAAAGGCCGGACAGTTGCACAATTATTGTGAATGAGCGGTGGAGAGACTTGAAATCTGAATCTGCACAATAAGCTTAAGCTGATATATATATACGCATTAATATTAAAATTTTCATATGATAATTAGCCTTCATGGACTAATAACCATGTGTTCACCATGTTATAGTGGAAATATCACCATTTGATTATTGTTTTGTAATAAACTTCCTTGTTAGTTGCCTCTTATTTCAGGTTTTGATTCGCTTTGAAAGCATAACTTTATTACTGTTTTCTTTCAGAAGTGATATTAAGATACTCCATATATAAGAAAAATATGTCATCTATTGACGAACTACCATGATATGTTTATGTTTTATTTATATATGAAGACGTCAAGGTGGTAGATGAAGTCCTCCGAAGTCTCCAAAATTCAGGCCTGCTCCGTCCTGCAGGGATTGCAACTTCTTTGACAAATTCAGGACAACAATGGTAAATAAGTTGCTCGACCATTTATCCTAACTTGCCTGTGGTTCTTAAAGGTTTATTACTGTCTGAGGATTGTGAGGATGAGAATGTTATTAAATCATGCCTTGTTTTTGTTTCATTTTTGGAGTATGTGATCTTGATGCATCTCAATCAGGGACTTTCCGAATGGTTGGGCACCGCTTCAACACATGATTGTTGAAGGCCTGGTAAGGTCGAGATCTGAACAAGCAAGGTCTATAGCAGAAGATATTGCTGTGAAGTGGATCAGAACAAACTATGTGGCTTACAAGAAAACGGGAAATATGCATGAAAAATACAATGTCGAAAAATGTGGAGATTTGGAGGTGGTGGTGAATACGTACCCCAAGTAAGCAAAGTTTATCTTTTTAGACGTAATGATCCTTTCTATACTTCTTAACAATTTCAAACTAGCTCGTGGAGAGGTAGAACATTCTGTGCAATTGAAATAATCAAGTGATTGTTTTACTTTATTGAACAAATGATTTTGTTGGACTGTGAGGAGCCTAATTATAATGTGCACTTATCCCTAAACCGCGGGTCAACCCCATATTCCTATATAAGTAAAGCTTTGAGATGGCCATTTTAGTTTGTGCGAGAGAGGTGCGAGGAAAATTTTGTATTCTTATCCTCCATTTTATAATGAAAACCTACAACAGCCAGATGATGCAAGTCTCGTATTGAGAGTGAATCTTGATAAACATCTGTGCTTTGCTTGTTTATTCGTTGTGTTTCTGATTATTTTTGGCTTCTGAGAACAGGGATTAGAACTTAAGTTTCAGATTTCGTATTATTTTTGCGTGTCAGAAGTAAATCATTGATCTGTATTTCATGGGCTTCTTTACATGTCTTTACAGACGGGATTTGGCTGGTCAAATGGTGTTGTATTAGCTTTCTTGGAGGAATTCGGATGGCCTCAAGACCTGAAGCTTGATTGTCCATAAGCAATGGAAAAACAGAATTCCATATAATTCTGGAACAAAATATTTGCATTCTTCAACTTTTTGTGCACTTGCTAGAAAGTTGCATGGAGAGATTGTGAAATGATTGTAATCTTAACATTAAAGCTTCAGTCCAGAAGTGGATTCAGGTACAAAGGCTTGACAGCATATTCGCTCGATTTATATTTTGTTATTGTCATGTCTTCTACAATGAATGAAATTACATAAATAAGTTTCATAAAAATAAGCTACTCATTTATTTCGACGTTTAGCCAAACAGGCTTACACGTGATTTCCATGTTGGGCAGAGACAAATTTCTTAAGGTAATTATTGGTTGTAAATTCTAGATTTTGCAAAAAGTGATTCGATGTGAATGATCACTCAACTAAGCTCCAAAGCACAAAATAAGTGGAGTTAGGTACCTATTACTTAATTATTTAATCAAACATCAAACTAATGACAAACGCAAATTCATCATCCGATACGTGATTTTGAAGTAAATATGTTTTATATACATAGAATATGCTTTAACATTACAAGAAAATTTGGCATTAGCAAATTATAGTATTTTTCAAGTTTTAAGCGAGACGAAGTTATACGCACTTGAAATATTTCCAAATATTTTCTTAAGAATAAAGAGAGAAGCGAGAATAAAAACAAATAAAAATTTACAAGACTCGACTCGGATATTACAAAGAATTGTCTATTGACACCAACACCATTACCATGATTAGTGTTTCCAACCAGAGTAGTGTACATTTTTCCAAGAGTTAGGTAAGATTTTAGTATCACTAATGTTAAAACATCAGTATATGTGGCACTAATATGTTATTAAATAAAACGTATAATAAAGAATAATAAAATGTGTCACTTATTTTACCTTTCATTGAATTTATAACATTGTGCAATCTAAATTGATGTTATAGCACCATTGATGCTAGATAACATTATTCGGTACACTCACATATTTCTTATTTTTATTTGAACTTGATAGTATATTATTATTATTTTGACAAATTTAGCACTTCTTGTGGATTGATTTCCATCCACAAAACGATTTCTCTCTCAGAATCAAAGAACGAGGAGTTGATGTCCTAATGGTAAATAGACGGAATCTATCGCTAAGAATTAACACTACCGCTAACGGTTGAAAGCATGCTGTCAAGAAATTGATCTGGTTACCAAATTGCTACAAAGTCTATAAATTGGGGATGAGTGCTGATATTTTCCCTTTATTTACATATCAATCACCACTTGATTAAGTCGAGAGCTGCTTCACATACAGGGTTTGGGTTCCGTACCGAATAATCGTAGCACCGAGAGGGTGGGTGGGGGTTTTTGAAAGTTTTTTACAGGTTGCAGGACTCACCTGGTGTGATTGTTGAACCCCTACCCTATTAACCTAGCAAAATTCAATTAAGTCACTGTTTAGTCTCCATTTTTCAAAACGCATTCTTTCATAAACTTATTTTCAACCACATATTTCATAAAATCCACATAATTTTTAATAAATCAAACGGGGTTGTTGTAAAATACTAAATAAGCATAAGCATTTAAAAAAAAAATGTTCTAGGAGTTTGGCTTATGTTGTCTTTACTTTTTGTAAATTAAAAATGTTATAACTGGAAGTGGACAATCTTAGATCAAAGTCATTAACAAGTGTCGGGTAATGAAAATATTACATATATAATTAAGGAGGTAGAAAGATGATTAATCTATTATTAATTAAAGATATTTTAGATTACAAGATTGAAAAAATCAAGCCCTAATATTAAGGAAGGGCCCCTCCAAAGATTCTAGGGTCCTATATAAAGAGTGAAAATCATTGATGAATGGTAGAATATAATGACTCCATTTTATATTCTATTTAATTAATTTTGATTAAGAAATGATTAGTGGAAAGTGATTATAAGTTGCACAAAAGTATATGTAGTTCTATGTGATTTGTTCTTTTCAATGTATCTCATTAGTCAATTAGAGTGGCTAAAAAATAATCGAATTGGAAAGTCACTAGTCATGCACATATTTGGCTAAGCTTTTTTTATTAAAAAAAAAAAAAAAAAACATTATGATAAGTAGCATGCATGAGCAAAGTGGTGAGAGCATCTCCAATGTGTACTATGGACTATCATCTAGGTGACATGCAAGTCGAAAATGAAAAGTCTATTCAGATATGTTACAATTTTATTTTTTTTTAGTAAAAAATTACTTATTTTGAGAGTTATTAAAAAAATTAATTTACTTATTTACTTTCAAAAAAAGAGTAAAGCTCTCAATTCTCATCCTTTAGTTTAGAAAGAAGGCTAAATTCTTCGGTTCAAACCCGATTAATTTCAAGCGAAACATGTTCAATTGCTGTAGTTGCTGCAAAGGTTATTCAAATTTCTGTTAATTAACGAGAGTTATTGAAAGTAGGTTTAAACTTATTTAAAATTATTGCAAGGATGCATCATGCATGCATTAAGCCACCGAGAACACAATAGAAGAGGTTGACAACAAGGAAAGTAGAAGAATAAAATACATACATATTAAGTTCACATTTAAGTTTAGAGGTCAAGTTAGTTGAGTTGATTACATAAAGAGTTTGAGTTTTCACTTCTAAAATAAAGTGCTCTTTGTTCTTTTCAATCTAATATAAGTTGAGTACTTGTTTTGAGGAATACAGTGTAATGTGTTAACCAATTGACTATTCAGATTTGCGATTTGTTCTTATTGCAGAAATAGTTAAAGGTGACACAAGTACACCTGAAATGTATTGAACGGACCACATGTCGAGTTTAATTCTATAGCATGACCGTGCGGATAATTAAATTCCACTTGATCGCTATGTATTTTATCTAAATCTCTTGATCGGGTTATGTATATCTTTTCGTGATTTTAATGATTTTTTGATTCATCAATGGGTGAGATTAATTTGATTTGTCAAATACCTTGTTGAGTTAGGAGTTTGAGAATGAGCAAAGTAGATAATATGAATTCATGTCAGAAACTGTTGCCTTGAAAAATGGGTAGAGTAACTACTTAAATATTTGTTTTTGTACAATTAAAAATTGAGCTCTATTTTTTCGACATTGGTGATTAGTTCGCAAGACCGCTAAAGAAAATGGTGATTAAGTTAGTGAGAATAATTAGAATGACAAAACGGTAATCTATGCTTATACATAATTATCAAATATCGAATGGGAATAAAATACATACACGGCAAGTCAAAGAAAAGTATTACAACATTTTTGGATTTCTATGATCTTATATTCTCCAAGAGTTCAGTTTTTTACCTTTAGAGGTAAAATAAAAAAATTAATAATTAGAGTGGGTGGTCTAGGATAGACTAGACATTATCTAATTTTTGGAGCTTTGATAATATATGTCCGATTAGGTCCATGTGGTAACTCTATAAAGTATTGAAACTTAATTAAAGTAATTATAATAGTTTTGGATTTAATTATAATTATAATAAAGTTGTATACTTAGTTGTAATTGTCATAAAAGCTATAAACTTAATTATAATTGTAATTGAAGTTCAAGGACTACACGTATAATTAAATGTAAATTAATTGGATTTGGACTTTATTAAAATTCTTATTTGAATGTGAAATTATTATTGTACAAGGATTGAAACTATTCTATCACTATAAATAGAAACTAGATAGAATCTAAAATTCTATAGCAGTCAAAATACATAATTTCATAGTATTCATATTTGGAGAGAAAATAATTATTTTCTTACTTTATTCAATTGTCAAGTTCAAGAATTAGTTCCTTGATTTAATTAAAAGAATGTACCCACCTACCAGTGTAATCTTAACTTTGGAGAATATCATAAAAGATTTGGAGGTTTGAAGCATCAAACTCTTGCAATTAAAAGTTGAAAGCTTGTAATCCAAAAAAATAGAAATTCGTGATTCAGAATTAATCAAGAATTGACCATTGAATTTAGGTAAAAATTCGAATTATTTTATTCTTGATATAACATACATGTGAATATCTAGACAATCTTGTTTATTAAATTAAATAATTTTTTAATTACTGAATAATTCTGCTTCTGCACTCCAACATACAAAATAAAAAACAAAGTGTCCTTTCCATATGTTTGCTTTATTTTCGAATTTATGTGCATCGATAGCTATAATTTTGAATTTATTATTGCAAATTTTTTTTCGAGTTTGGTATATTAAAACTTGATCTTCAAATGTTGCCTATTCCCTTTTTAGTTTCTTTCATTATATCATTCTATTTTATGCACCGTTAATTCAAGATTAATTGCTTTTATAAAATACAATTCAGTCAGAGGTGGGAAATTAGCTAAGCTACAAAGTCAGACAAAAAAAACCCGCTCCCTAAAGAAGCAATAAAAGAAAAAATAAAAATAAAAAAAAGGAAACCAAAGAAGAACTGAACACATTACACACACACCAAAAATCACATAAACACAAATTCGAAAAATTGAAGTGGGTTTGAGGATATTATGGTTCAAATATGGGATTTTCATAACTGTAAAATGAAATGCTTCCTTCATACTAATCCACATCTAAAACTGTACAGTGGTTTTCAAAGCATGCAGCTTGCAAACATAATCAAATATTGTAATAAGTCTGAAAATAAATTCTATGCCCTTATTCGATTTATCTAAAAGTCAAACTTTTAGTAAATTTTGATAAAAGTGTTGAAAAATAAAATGGATGGAGGTAATATATATGACACGATATAAAGTATATGATTATAAGCAAATAACAAGATAAAAGGCAAATAATTAATAGGCAGAGGAATTGAGTATTTTATTTAATTAACTAATATGAAGAAAATAAATACATTAACTATGCTTACACAATTATTCTACATTTCAATAATACAAAATTTGTGAAAAGAATCTAATATTTATAGGGGTGCATTTTAAACAATAGAAATACCATAAAAATGAAAACAAGATCAAAAATTACGTGGAATGAATGAAACAATATTTTTCCAATAAAAATGAGTCTAATGAAGGAAATAATATTTTTTTTTTTCAATAAAAGCAAGAGTAGTAAAGGAAAAAATATTTTTCCAAAAAATCTAACCTAATTTAGGTAAAAAAATTCAATAATCTCCATCTTGACACAAATTTCGATACAACAAACGAAACTTCAAAAATTTTTCACTTGAAAAAATAAATCCAACTTCAACGAAAATCAAACTTTCTCCAACACAAAAATTGTCACGATCCCAATTTAGTCATTTAACTTTACGTATAAAGATTTCAAAATTTTATATACTTTGTGAAGAGAGAAAAATGTTGGCTATTTGTATTGAGTAGGCAAGCAACAATAAATATAAGATAGTTGAAATTTTTTTTATATACTTGGTTACATTGCAAAAAGTGTATTAGAGACTAATAGATATACAAAAGTTGCATTACAAAAGTTTTCACTACACAAAAATTTCACTACACAAAAGTCGCACTACGCATCATATCTTACTATCATAACCAACCGATTTGTACTAATAGTTATACTACATATCAAAGATCACCGAGACACATTTATTCTCCAGGAAAATCATTTGAAAATAAGTACGTCATAGTAGTAGCCTCGAAGTAGTCAATATAATAATGAAATCCCACAAAGTGATGGAAATCCGAAAAGTCTGAATACGTCATCCATGTGTGGACTTCTTTAACATACATACAATATCGGCTATCTTCCGAATTCATTCATTCACCCTAGGTAAAGTCAATGTATTCGATGGTGATCATCTACAAGAAAATAAAATAATGTGAATAGATTTATTCAGGGAATAATCTATACCATAATCTTTCTTTAATTTGAATAAGTAAGGAAAACAATGAGCCCCAATTATAGATGTTCAATCCTACCCGCGCGCAATATGAAAATAACAATATATGAGCTTATAGTTGATTACACCACTTTGGTGTAAAATCTATAATATAAATCATTATCCAATGCAATGCCAATATCCAATGCAATGTCAATATCAATGGATAGAATGTTGGATCTATAATTGATTTGGAAAGCAAGAAGTAATCCAATAAACATAATTACAATAAATATGTTTGAAATAAAAGTAGGTATAGACTACTCACCTTCAAGTTGCAAGACAATTAAAGTGCTATATTTATAAAGTTACTTGACTTTGATTTTTGTTGTATGCATTTCCATTTCTCTCCTTCTCCCCTATTTATAGTAATAATTTAGAATTAAATTAATAGTTAATTTATTTTTCCTTAATCATTATTTTGCCACCTTTTACCCTATTATGCCATTTGTCATTGTAATATTTAAAGTGTCAAAATGATATGTGTAAGGTAGTCACCTTATACCATTTGTCATTTTCATATTTAGAGTGGCAATATCATTTATTGAGAGTAGCCACCTCATTTTTCTTAATTTCTCCACATGGTTTTTAACCAAAATTTTAATTCAACTATTTTTATAAGCTTATAATATTATTAATAAATTTTTTACCATGTTACATGAAATATATATCACAATACAAGGTATGGATATGCATTATAAACTTACGAAAGTTTTGGGATGTCACAAAAATACTCATTCTCTTCCATGGTATCCAATACAGATACATAAACCCAAACATTGGGTTCTCCAAAATTCACAAAGAATTAGAAATTACCAAATAGTGCCGAATCAGACACTGTAATAAAATCAACTCCCAATACTATCATAGAAGACCCCTGGCTAGTCTCAACACATTAAAAAACACTAAAAGCGTGCAACCGAATTAGCATCCACCTATCTCCAGTAGGTTTATCCCTAGCAGTAATGAAACTACAAGCGCCGATAATGGTGGCAAAGCGAAATTATCTATATCCTCCAAACTTAACTGAGCTGTATTCTTCAATATGGACCTCGATGAAAATCCTAAAGGTATAGTACTAAACTGAATCTCCACTATTTCAGTAAATCTGTGCTGACTTTTCTTCATAAATTTTGCCCTACCTCGCAAGATGTATAACCGGGATTTCTTCTATCCCTCCAATATAACATGAACACCCTCCTGAATCCTTAAAACTCCACCTCCTCCAGAGAACGTGTACCTTTTTGAATTAAGAGTACTCAACGAAATGATATTTTTCTTCAAGTTTGGAATATATAGAACATGATCAAGTGTTTTACATGTTCCATCCACCAGCTTCAATTCGACTCTACAAATACTAGCTACCCGACAAAGTTCGTTGTTACCTATGACAACGACACCTTGTGTTACCATTTCATATATTTCAAACAAATCCTGATTGCGATGCATAAAAACACACAAGCTGTATCCAAAATTCACTCCTCGTCATGTTTGGATTCATATAAGAAATGGTCAAAACATCTCCATTAGTGAAATAGTTATCGGTTATGTTGATCTCGTCTGAAGTATTTGATTGCTTCCCATGATTTGCTACCAAATTGCTTTTATTTTGCAATTTGTCGCAATCCCTCTTTATGTATCATTTCTACTTGCAATAACAACAAACTTGACTATTGAAATTTGACCTTGACTTACCCCTTCTCCGATCACAATGAACAATAAAGCCTTCTCCATCTCTGGCATCAATTCGACCAGATACTTCATATTCTCTTTTGAAAACAAGACATCATACGCATCTTCAATGAAAAGAATATCATGACTATATAAGATAGTATCTCTAAATGAAGCATGTAGCGAATACAAAAGGATTAAAGCCAAATCTTCTTCATCATACTTTACTTCTAACTTTTCCAAATCAGCGATGATTTTCTTGAACATAATTACATGATTTTCCAAAGATCCACCTTCTGCCATGCGATAAGAATACAACATCTGCTTTATATGCAATTTGCTTGTCAAACTTTCACTCATGTTTAATTGTTCCAACTTTAACCACAATGTAGTTGCCGTTTTTTCATTCAAAATGTCTTAAAGAATATTGTTAGAGAGATGAAGATGGATTTGTGAAAGTGTCTTCCGATCCTTCCGTTGTTTCTCCTTCGTCTTTCAAGTTGTTGACATTTTCTCAAATCTCAACAACGCATAATCCAAATCCATCTGCTCTAATACAACTTGCATCTTCACTTGCCACAAAGAGAATGTTGTATTGTGACCCAAGAGCGAAATCTCATACTTCATTGTTGCTATCAATAAAAAAAACCTCGAACAAATCACAATCAATAGCTTTGATACCACTTGTTGAAAAAAGAGAATGGATTGAGGTAATCTATATGATACGATATGTAGTATATGATCGCAAACAAATAACAAGATAAAGAACAAAAAATTTATTGACAGAGGAACGGAATATTTTATTCAATTGACGAATATGGAGAAAACAAATACAATAACTGTGCCTGCACAATTATTATATACTTCAGTAATACATATGCTGACTTTTCTTCATAAATTTTGCCCTACCTCGCAAGATGTATAACCGGGATTTCTTCTATCCCTCCAATATAACATGAACACCCTCCTGAATCCTTAAAACTCCACCTCCTCCAGAGAACGTGTACCTTTTTGAATTAAGAGTACTCAACGAAATGATATTTTTCTTCAAGTTTGGAATATATAGAACATGATCAAGTGTTTTACATGTTCCATCCACCAGCTTCAATTCGACTCTACAAATACTAGCTACCCGACAAAGTTCGTTGTTACCTATGACAACGACACCTTGTGTTACCATTTCATATATTTCAAACAAATCCTGATTGCGATGCATAAAAACACACAAGCTGTATCCAAAATTCACTCCTCGTCATGTTTGGATTCATATAAGAAATGGTAAAAACATCTCCATTAGTGAAATAGTTATCGGTTATGTTGATCTCGTCTGAAGTATTTGATTGCTTCCCATGATTTGCTACCAAATTGCTTTTATTTTGCAATTTGTCGCAATCCCTCTTTATGTATCATTTCTACTTGCAATAACAACAAACTTGACTATTGAAATTTGACCTTGACTTACCCCTTCTCCGATCACAATGAACAATAAAGCCTTCTCCATCTCTGGCATCAATTCGACCAGATACTTCATATTCTCTTTTGAAAACAAGACATCATACGCATCTTCAATGAAAAGAATATCATGACTATATAAGATAGTATCTCTAAATGAAGCATGTAGCGAATACAAAAGGATTAAAGCCAAATCTTCTTCATCATACTTTACTTCTAACTTTTCCAAATCAGCGATGATTTTCTTGAACATAATTACATGATTTTCCAAAGATCCACCTTCTGCCATGCGATAAGAATACAACATCTGCTTTATATGCAATTTGCTTGTCAAACTTTCACTCATGTTTAATTGTTCCAACTTTAACCACAATGTAGTTGCCGTTTTTTCATTCAAAATGTCTTAAAGAATATTGTTAGAGAGATGAAGATGGATTTGTGAAAGTGTCTTCCGATCCTTCCGTTGTTTCTCCTTCGTCTTTCAAGTTGTTGACATTTTCTCAAATCTCAACAACGCATAATCCAAATCCATCTGCTCTAATACAACTTGCATCTTCACTTGCCACAAAGAGAATGTTGTATTGTGACCCAAGAGCGAAATCTCATACTTCATTGTTGCTATCAATAAAAAAAACCTCGAACAAATCACAATCAATAGCTTTGATACCACTTGTTGAAAAAAGAGAATGGATTGAGGTAATCTATATGATACGATATGTAGTATATGATCGCAAACAAATAACAAGATAAAGAACAAAAAATTTATTGACAGAGGAACGAAATATTTTATTCAATTGACGAATATGGAGAAAACAAATACAATAACTGTGCCTGCACAATTATTATATACTTCAGTAATACATATCCATCAAAAATTGTCTAAACATCTCCATCAGTCAAATAGTTATCGATTATGTTGGTCTCGTCTGAAATATTTGATTGCTTCACATGATTTGCTACCAAATTACTTTTATTTTGCAATTTGTTGTAATCCCTCTTTGTGGATCACTTCTACTTGCAATAACAACAAATTCGATTATTGAAATTTGACCTTGACTTACCCCTTCTCCGATCACAATGAACAATAAAGCCTTCTCCATCTCTGGCATCAATTCGACCAGCTACTTTATATTCTCTTTTGAAAACAAGACATCATACGCATTTTCAATGAAAAGAATATCACGACTATATAAGATCGTATCTCTAAACGAAGCATGCAGCGAATACAAAAGGATTAAAGCCAAATTTTCTTCATCATACTTTACTTCTAGCTTCTCGAATTCAGCGATGATTTTCTTGAACATAATCACATGATTTTCCAAATATTCACCTTCTGCCATACGATAAGAATACAACATCTGCTTTATATGCAATTTGCTTGTCAAACTTTTAGTCATGTTTAATTGTTCCAACTTTAACCAAAATGTAGTTGTCGCTTTTTCATTCAAAATGTCAAAATGTCTTAAAGAATATTGTTAGAGAGATAAAGATGGATTTGTGGAAAGTGCAGTCCGATCCTTCCGTTGTTTCTCCTTCGTCTTTCAAGTTGTTGACTTTTTCTCAAATCTCAACAACGCATCATCCAAATCCATTTGCGCTAATACAGCTCGCATCTTCACTTGCCACAAAGAAAATGTTGTATTGTGACCCAAGAGCGAAATCTCATACTTCATTGTTGCTATCAGTAACAAAAACATCGAAAAAATCACAATCAATAGCTTTGATATCACTTGTTGAAAAATAAAATTGATTGAGGTAATCTATATGATACGATATGTAGTATATGATCACAAACAAATAACAAGATAAAAAGCAAAAAATTTATTGACAGAGGAAAGAAATATTTTATTCAATTGACGAATATGGAGAAATCAAATACAATAACTGTGCATACACAATTATTATATACTTCAGTAATATAAAACTTGCGAAAAGAGTTTAATATTTATAGGGTTGCATGTCAAAACCTAGAAATACCATAATGATGCAAGATGAAAAATCATGTGGAATAAAAGAAAACAATATTTTCCCCCAAAAATTCCAGCCTAATTTGGGTTTTAAAAAAAAATCTAACAAAAAATTGATAAAATTAAATATGTGGTTACAAAAATTGACAAAATTTGTGGATACCATTAAATGTACGTTGAAAATGAATTTTAGAAAATGGTGATCAAACAAGAGCTATATCTCTAACTAGTTAATTTAAATAAAAGTAGATTATTTGGAGCTTTAGCTATGTTACTTTTGGGTTTTTGGTATCCAATAAATTTCGGACTATGATGTTAACGAGGGTTAATATTATTTCATAGGCATAGATCGATGAATGAAATAAGTCAAACAACTAAGTCCATGAGCTATACCCGGCCCAATTATATTCCCTCTTGGATGGCTTGAATCTTGGCTCGTTTACCTCTTTAAAGGTCCAACTTAAAATCTAACCCTAGAGTATATATATGGATATAACCCTAGCCACTTT
>NW_019231313.1:599540-609993 GCF_002742605.1 Olea europaea var. sylvestris
GGGCTCTGACTACCGTGCGTAGAGGCACGTGGAGGAGCATCTGCCAGTGACTTCTTCAGGTAGTTTTTAGGCGACGAGGTGAACCCTATGGTATTGTCAGATTTGAGTTTCGAGCAATAGTGTGAAGTTGGACGATTTTGTCCTTGGACGTTCAAGTGTCGTTTTGTGTTGTCGTTGTTGCTAGAAGCTTTGAGGCGGATAATAGTAGTCCTAAAACAGTGAATTCACATCTCTCGATATTTACGGACCTTCAGACGTGGTTCGTTTGGTATCGTGTTCTTTACCTTTTATTATTGCAGTTAAAATTATCGTGTTGGGTAATAATTTACTTTTCACATTAGAAGTCATATGTGGGGTTGATATTAGGATTGGGGTTATCGTGAAAGGATAACCATTGCCTGTTGTTAGATTTAGAAATTATTTGTTAATTATTTGCCTTAAATTATTTATGAATTTGTTGCCAATCTTTTCTACACTGTTGGAATTGCATTTGACCTTAGAAAAGTTTATTCAACTATTCTGTGTGAATCATGTCTGTACTTTTCTTGTGGTCATTATTTGGTGTTTATGGCAAATGTAAGTCTATGGCAAGTGTGAAAGTAAAATGTGTTTTAATTGTAGTAAGCTTGGACATGGTGAAATAGATGGTCCTATGAATGATAATAAAAGGAAAGATAAGGAGGGAGAAAGGGTGAATGTTGCCACTAGTCGAGTTATGACCCCAGTGAGGTTTATTGAGAGTAAACCTGTCACTGCATATGCATCTGTGTGTGATTATTTTCGCATGTGTGTGATTGTCTAATTGTTGCATGATTATATGTTGCATTTCAATTTGTTTGACATGTGTGTTTGCAAGAATTTGAGGTAATGTGATTACTTGTTGTGATCGTTTGCATGCATAGAGGGTTAGGATGCATTAGTAGTGTTATGTGTCTTTTGGTAAGGTGGAGTATAGATGCCTAGGGGTACATGGTTGTTTGTACCGGGGATGTGGAGTGTGACATTTGGATCACGAGTGGAGATGTAATCAAATGTCTAGGATCATTTATTTGTAAAGAGACCCTGATCAAGTGGAGTGTAAGAGAGACACTTCTATCACTTCTGTTAGGTGGAGACCCAGTATCCACGTAGGTTGGGAGAAGTGATGTGGAGATAGAGGATTATTCCGTAGACCTAGGATCTACTGTGACTTACCAGTTAGACATGAGTTGGATGATCAGTCTAGTGAACATGTTGGGCAATGAGAGAAGATATGTGTTCTCGAGGTGTGAGCAATGCGGAATGAGATAGGATAAGTGTGGTGATATCATTTTGTAGGGTCATTTATGCATATGTTGTTGACCGTGGTTTTATTGACTTGGTGTTAATCTATGGTTCTATGTGAACATGTTTTTGAAAAGATCTATGTATGTTATCCTATAGTATATCATCATCGCACGTGTATTTGCTCTTGATTGTTTACTGTTAAATATTTGCTTCTACTTGGGTGTTTTTTGGACCTTAGCCCCGATGAGTACATGGAGCAGGTATGGTATGTGTTTCAGGTTGGAAACACGAGTTAAGGTCTGTGATCCAATTTTATTGGCTACCTTGATTATGCAAGTGCTAATTGTGTGTTTTGATTGCTTGCAGATTTATTGTGTATCAAGGTGGAGATTTGTTGGATTTTTGATATCCAATAAATCCCGGGCTATGATATTAACGTGGGTTAATATTATTTTATAGGTATAGGTCGATGAATGAAATAAGTCCAACGACTAAGTTCATGAGCTATACCCGGCCCAATTATATTTTCTCTTGGATGACTTGAATATTGGTCCGTTTACCTCTTTAAGGTCCAACTTAAAGCCTATCTCTAGAGTATATATATGGATATAACCCTAGTCATTTTCTTATGATGTTTTGTGTGGTTTGTGAGAAGAAAAAGGAAATCATGGCTGCCCTCTTTGTGTGTGAAAAAAGGCACATAAAAGTGTCCAAAACGCTTGTTTAACATGTGCAATTGGTGGTTCATTCATAGTATACCTTTATGGTGTCTTCTCTTAGCCTTTGTGATTACAAATCATCTTTTCTTGTCCTACGTGGATAAGATTGAATAGTAACCGAGGTGAATTAATTAGTTGTGGTTTGGAGCCGATTTGATTGGTTGTTGGTTGAGAAAGGTACGTTGGATTGAACCCGAAAATTATCGATTTGAAGATCTTTCAAGAGAGCTTTCACAACAGTTACATTAACATTGCATATAAATAAGACATGCAAGGCATTTCATGTACAACATGGAAAATATAGCCATGGGGAAATATGTTTTATTTAATTGTCATGAAATGCTCCGTTTTTTTTTTTTTTTTTGGCATAAGCCGTCTTAGAAAATGAATTGATAGATAAGGTTCTTGATTTTAGATGATTTTGACTTAATTTCACCTATGATATTCTCGAATTCGCTCTCCGCATTTTTACCCTTGGTCTTTCCTCTCTCCCAAAAATTGATCATAGTTTGTAATGAAAATCTATTCATCATTTTTTATTCGTTCTGTATGCCAAAAAGAATATCATTAGACAATATATAAAAAAGTAAATTCATCATTTTTGATATGTTTTGTATGCCAAAAAGAATATTATTAGTTAATATTTTAAAAAAATAAAAAATAAAATATAGTTCATTTTTCGACGTTCAAATATTAATATTATGTACTGGACATGCAACGAGGACACATTTATAATTAAGATAATAGTTAATATGCTTGTATACATATTAATACATAACGGTGAGAAGCGCGATAACTATAAAATAATCTGAAAATTTCTTAGAAAAATCAAAAGATATAGAAGAGATATAGACTCGGAGAGGATACTTGTTAGAAAAAAATAGTCCTTCTTTGATTTTTATTTATATAAACTCAACATCGTTTAATGTCTAATTGACGAACATTTTGCTCGTAGTTGCCTAACAAATCCCAAACAAATTACCACGTTAGTTCAGTTCTACTCGAGCAATTATCTGATTGTTTATCTTCATCAAATTAAGAAGGTTCACATGTTATATTGAGACTTATGGCTCCGTTTGATTCCCATTTTTCTCAAAATGCATTTTTTTCTCTTTTCTTTTCAATCATACATTCCTCATTAAAATAATATTACATGTAAATAAAAAACTTTTTATTCACATATTCTCCATCAATCTACTATTCTAAAATTCATTTATTTAAAAATGGGTATCAAACACCCTCATAATTTTTTCACTTATCATGAGCCATTGCTTAGTGTGACATGATAAAGTCAAGATTCTGTTTGCGTGGAACTTGCAAGTGTATGTGATCATTGACAAGTAATAATAAAATAAATTATGAGTTATTGTTCCACAAGGAATAATGTTTAATTTCAGTTCACTAGTTATTACTAAATTTGATGTTCGTGACACAAAATGCGTGATTTTGTTATTATTCAAACTAAGGAAGCAATAAAAAATATTTTGTCATATGTGAATGATTGTATTGGATTTTGAATCCCTTATTATCATTTATTTTAATTCTTGATTTGTAATATAATCAATTTTATGCTTTCGTGACAATCGATAATATTAGTTTATTTAATTCTCTTTTCCAAAACGAATTAAGTCTATTCTAATTATGATCCGATCCTATTTCTAGACTGAAATCATATGACCAAAATACATTAAATTATAGGTTATTTATGTGATTGCATATGTGATAAAGATTATTCTTAATCTATCTACATGTGTTAATTTTGCCACGTTCTAAACTTATTGTGAGTCTCCCAACACTATACCAAATAACTAATTATTCAATTAGTAGTCAATCAATTAAATAATACAATGGGTAAGCAAAATCAATCAAGAAAATCAAGAAATAACTAAATTAATAATTTTAAATCAAAACAAATATGTAATAGGTTTCATCATTCATCCATACAATAGAAAAACTAGCATTGCATTCTAATGATTCAATTATACAAGAAATTTGGAAAAACATCACTCGAAAAGAAGAAATAATAAAAAAAAGTGGAGAAATCCAATTTCTTGGCTTGAATCTTGAAAATGGATGAATATTCTTCAATAAACTTGTATAATCTGCCTTAATATTGATGCTTAACATTGTTCTTCGCGATCCAAAATACATAGAATATAGAGATTTGTTACGTTGAAAGGAGGTTTTCCACGTTCTAGACATGTTTAGGTAAACATAAGATATTGTTTCCATTTAAAATTTTATCGAAATATGAAAATTGGCCCTCACATAAAATTTGGCCCCCTGCACGCCATTTAGTTCATTGCGCACACACCGTTCAATGATTTTGCTCTTGGTGAATGCATATCATGGACTCGCACACGAAAAAATGTCTGTGCACGGGCGTCGTTTCACGATGTCGTCATTGGATAGCTTTCGGTAATTTGAGATAACTTTCTCTTTTGAACTCCAATTGAGGTAATTTCAAGTGCGTTGGAAAGCTAACTCAAAAAGTTACAATTTTTCGGAATAAAAAATTTTCGATTCGAACATTTGCTATCCAAAAAATGGGTCTCAAATTGAGGTTAAAAGTTCGGAGTATAACTTCTTTTGCTAACAATTGATTTGTGCAAATACTTAGACTCTATTTAACTACTTTGACCTCCACTTGCACCCAATTGATGTCATATGATCTTCAACCATCATTTTGTGGTCCGAATCAACTATTGAATATTTGCATTTTGGCCCTCAAACTTTGAAATTTCTTCGTTTCACATGTTTTTAGTATCTTTCTTCCAAGTCTACCAATTGACATTGAGTTCAACCTATCTTGCACGTTCACAAAATCGACGATTCCCAAACAAATTATCATATTAGTTCAGTTCTACAAGAGCAATTATCAAGCTACATATCTTCATCAAATTAAGAAGGTTCACATGTTGCCCCCAGGGCACATCTCCAAGTGGTAAAAGGGGAGGGTGGAGAAATCCAACTTTGCTTGAGGCTGCTGCGTCAAGGGTTCGAATCCTGAAATATGGATTGGGCTCTTGAGTAAGTGCAAGTGTACAAGCAGCCTTCCACCCTATACCCTTGGAGGCATAACCTGCGGTTTACCTCCCTCACGATACTTCAGAGCAGGGACGGTGGTGAACGTTTAAGGTTGGGGTTCAACCTTTTTTTAAGAAGGTTCGCATGTTATATTGGGGCCTAACTTTTTTGACTTGTACTCTTGAGAGAGAGAGAGAGAGAGAGAGAGAGAGAGAGAGAACCGGGGGCGGGGGCCGGGGGTTGCGGTAATGAGAATTATGAGGAGTGGAAGGACCCCGCAGGAAGGCACGGGAGATTCAGAAGTGCTCTGAAAAGCTGAAATTTAGTGACTTCTTTTCCTTTTTAAAATGCCATTTGGCTCATAATTAGACCCTACCCACTTTTTTCTTCCACAAAAGGACAACGGTAAACGTGCTTTAGGTAATCATATTTTCTATTTCTATTTTCCTCAATTATTAAATGCGACTTTGGCAATCCAATTTTAATTATTTATCAACTATGTATACTAGATTACGATTCATTAATTATGAATTCAAATTGGAATATTTAGATTCATGATTGGAAAGTTATGACAACTTTAATTACGAGTAAAACAACTAAGTACATGCTTTTTATCATGTTCAAACGCGTTTTTTGAGAATTGTAAAATGCAAAGTTTTTATTTATTTTTATGAAGTACAAAAAATGTTGATTATTTTTATTTTAGAACTTTCGTTCTGAGACAAAAAATTTCTTTTAGATTTTTTATGAAGCAAATGAATTTAATTAATAATTTTCATTTAAATAAGTTCTAAACAATTTAATGTCTTAGGATTTATTTTCTTTTAATGCAAATTTCATACTCACAATCAAATACGCACTTAGTTATTAATTTTCATACAAATAAGTACTACGCAATTGAGTTGCCTATAATTTATTTTCTTTTTATGCAAATTTCATGCTCTCAATCAAACATACCCTTGGCGTCTTGAAAACCACTTTGTTTGTGTTGACAATACTTGAAATGTTTTGAAGAGCACTTCGTGAAAAAGTTATATGGCGGAGTGAAGAGTTTCTTGTTCTAATTTAAGTAAAGTATATTAATTTTGATTAACCATTTTGACTCAATCTAATCGACCTCCATCGAGAAATTTAGACCAGATTTTAGTAAATTTTGATAAGTATAGATGAAATTTATAGTTGAAAACTCGTGAATTCCATAAAATTAATTATTGATTTTGATTTGAAATTTTAATTTAGACCAAACAGGGACTTAATAAGATTTTAACATGTCTAATAATTTAAATTTTTAGGTAAAGTAAAATCAACATGATCAATATACCAAAAATTCGTCAAGTCGAAGTTGATAACAAGTAGGCTTGAGCGCGGTTTGGTTTAGATCGATTTCGACTCCAACCCGAAACCAAAATCAAATTAATCGATTTTGGTGAATTTCAATCCAAAACAATCCATTCTAACTCTTAAATCAAACCGATCCAAACCAAATCGATTTGGTTTAGTATGGTTTGGACTTTTAATCAAAATTGAATTTTAAAAAAAATGTCCGAGTTTTGGACCCACTCAAATTACCAAAACTAAAATAATCAAATAACTTTATATTACAAGAGCTATTGACTAACAAAGAAAATCAGGTTAACAAAGATGGATCAACTAAAAACTTAAGAATTTTGTTGCTTTTTTTTTTTTTTATATTATGTAGAATGACTGTTTAAGTAGGAAAAAAAGTTTAGTATAATATAATGAGCTTGTGAAATGAAATTTTTAGTGTTATTGCCTAAAGGCAATATTATCAATTGGAGAAAATCGAAATATAGTTGTGAGATTAGGACTTATGTTTTGAATTTTATTTTTCTTAAAAAAATGGAGACGTGTTAATGGGTTGAGTTGGTTTGATTAATTAGTGGTTTGAGATTTTAAATTATGATTGAATCGACCCACCATAATTTTGTTTAAAAGAAAATCAAAACAAATCAATTGTCTGTGTCAAATCGACCCGAGTTGATTCGATTGGTGTGATTGATATTTTGATTTTTTTGTCTAGGCCTAATATCAAGAGTTCAAAGTCTAATTAGTTAAGATATAGCCCCCGTTTGGCCCCCATTCTTAGCTAATTTTAATGGATGAAATAATATTTTTTTTGAAAAATGTGTGGTTGAAAAAGAATAAATTTTTTTTTTATTTGTGTGTAATATTATTTTATAAAAAATGTGTGGTTAAAAATAAGAGAGAGAAAAAGAATGAGATGGCGGCATAAACATCAATGAATAGTAAAATAATTAAAAGAGAAATGAAATAAAAATAATAATTATTTATCAATCAATGACAAAGATGTAATCTTATCTTAATTGATTCCCTAATCCCCACCATTACCCATTATAAAAATCCCGCATCCTTCCTCCACCGTTACCTCTTAACCAGACCACCAACCAGTTGATACATACAGCCCATGTATCTCTCTCTCCCTGCAAAAACTGCACAAAGCCAAAAGTTATTTGGGCTATTTTTTTATTTTATTTTATTTTTCTTTCCCGCCTTATCAAGGCAAATTCTTGAAGAAATGCTTGAAACTGTGAAATACTTGATTGGTGCCGCCGGCCCAAGTGGTTCCGGCTCCAAGTCAACCGCTGAGCAAGTCACCAGCCACAGCCTCCATTACTGCAATTATTGTTGAAAAATTACATCGATAATTGTGCATATTATATTCACAATAAACATATCGTTTATTTGCATGAAATCGAAGTGTATTCCAACTTACTGAAATTGGATTTAAAAAGATAAAATAAGAATTTATCGAATCCGAATACCTGAATATGGATTCTTCCCTTTCAACTCATGATCGAAAGCAAGTAATTTTTTAGATCAAACCTTGCAGGATAAACATATAAATAACGTTAATCATTTTTTAAAATCAAATCATAATAAAAGGAATCGGAAAATGAAGAAAGAATATGCAAATGACGGATTTTTGACCGAGGCAAGTGTTGGACACTTTGTCCTTGAGATGAATTTGTCCCGGCTAACGATTATCCGACAATCATCTCCCAAGATACAATGACTACATCGAGTCATAGGAGCACTCCAAATGATTTCGACCAGCGAACTTGAACGGAATTCCCTCCCTACCATGACCATGATTTTGATGCAAAATGTTTTATGCAAAACCAAATTGTAAATTAAAATGGAATGATACGATATCTATGACTTTTCTTGAATTTTTTGATTGATAAAATTCAAACATATGGGGTCTATATTTAGTAGTTGGAAAGGTATGTCAAAAGACATAATTATACCAAGAGTCACATCTCTTTAAATTTATTTCTATACATGAAGAGAGACAATTATTGGAAATTAATCATACCCATACTAAGAGTCATGATCTTTCACATGAAAAGACACACTTTTCATCACATATTTCTAGAATATTCCACAACATTTTATACAATTTTTCAATAATTTCAAGTATTAAACGACTTTATATTTGACTTAATTCTCATTCAACAAATTAAGAATTTCACTTAAATAATTATGTAAACCAATTTTACATCAAAATTCCAACAATTATTACAGGTAAAACAAATTGGTTATTATTTTTGTATTTAAGGAGCGTGAAAAAAAAAAGATGAAATAAAAAACTACTTAAGTAATTTTTGTGATACAGGAGCCACATCTGGGATCGGTGCTGAGACAGCTAGGGTTCTTGCTAAGAGAGGAGCGCGGCTTGTGTTGCCGGCTCGGAACATGAAAGCCGCGGAGGATACTAAGGCAAACGGTTATAGGAATTTTTTCTCAATTGACGGCCTTTGTCTTTCTAATAGGGTGTTCAGTGTGAATGTGATGTTTACGTGGAGGGGACGACGTCAATATTCTGTTGGCGCACTTTTTTGGATCAGCAGAAATTATAATTTTTAAACTATACCAAATATGCACTAAGGTGAACCAAAATGGGATGACACCATACGAAAATTTAGAAACATTGTGCATATAGTGTAGTCATATCATAGTACCCTCCCACTATACTGACTGGGGTTTGATTTCCTCGATGGACAATACATTCTCAAATATTTTACTTTCTTATATCATACACTTTACATCCTTACAAAATTTTCATATATTCTTTTCCCTCACATTATAATTTTCAAATATTTCTATATGTCCCTTTTTACCTTTGATATATCAATAAATTTTTTATTTTTCATTTCTTCAATAGTTGGCCAACATATGAAGTGTAGGGATAATAAAATTCTCTGTTATCGACCCACCCCAAAATCATCCTATCCCAAATTGAGCTAGGAAACTCCTTAATAGTAAACGAGGTGGGTATAGAGAAACATAGTCTCTGTCTCGAATGTTTTGAACTCGTCTTGAATTATTTTTTTATTGTAATTATAATATTTTCAATTAAAATTGTACTAAAAAAATATACTAAAATTAATTAATTAATCTTAGAGTAGTTTATATATATATATATATATAGATGTGTTTAATATATAAAAGGTTAATTGTTCGAGGTACTCACTGTCACAAGTTTTTGAAGTCGAGCATTCTTTTATTCTATTATAGATATAAAAATAATGATCAAATTCAATCATCAATTATTCCTATAAGAACTCAGTTTTATTATCAATTCTGAGCCCCTATTCAACAACCATACTTTTAAAACTCTTTTTTTCACATACTTATTTTTAACCACACATTTATACAATATAAAATATTCTGCACGTCAATTCAAATTTTTTTTATATTTTTTAACCATATATTCTCTTAAAAAACACTATAAAAAACATTTTTTTTGGGAAATAATGATCACCAAAGAGGGCTGAATACAGAAGATGGAGTTATGTGATTTTCAAATAGTTCTCGTGTCTTCGTGCCAAAAATAATTATTCATTATATTTGCACTTTCGTGAAGTTTGGAAAACAAATTTCGAATAATCTTATATTGAATATTAATTTTATTAAACATGTTTTATGTTTGTTGAAAATAAAAAATACGTACAAATCTAGTATTTCTTTCGCGACTTAAGTTTTTAAATTAAAAATGATTTTATCTCATTCCTAATTATTAAAGTTCTATGTAACAAGATTCGTTAAATATATTAATTGTTTATCGCTCTGATTAGCCTTATTAACAAAGGGTTCGTCGATTGACAATAGAGCTTGTATGGAGGTATAGGAACATTGAGCTTGTCCAGGCTTTTCCTTATGTTTTATATTGCCGTTTATTTTTTAAAATTATATGTGTTATTTCCATTCATTTATTTTCTAAATGACATCTATGTAACGACACTAAAGGATGACAAAATTATTTGTAGCATTCTTTTCTAAGTTTACTTGTGTAGCACCTCTTAGGTTGCTTTTAAACGTCAAATTTTAATGTTATTTTAAAATTGATTTGTTACATCTGGGGTGCTAATTAGCAGCAGGGTCATGATCCGAATTCA
>NW_019231313.1:610102-630309 GCF_002742605.1 Olea europaea var. sylvestris
TTCTAACTTAATCATAAAAAATTTTCGAACACAAAATGAAATTACAATAAAAATAAAAGGTAAAAATATTCAAAAAGCCATGTGATTTTGAGATGTGCTATAAATACACCATTTTTGAAAGCTTCCTTGATAGCCCTCTCACATGTAGAAGTGAAGCTCGTGATTAAAATAATCACGAACCCTACATTTTGTGAAAGGGTTGAAATGTGTACAGCACTTGTGCTGTACATATATCATTTTCCTGTGATCTCTCTCCTGCCCTGTACAAAAAAAATTTAGGGGGAAGGGGGATTGGTCCCACCTCCTTCATCGCCAATGCTAGTCACAATTTACAGAGGTTTAAGATTAAATTTACAATTTGAAAAAGAATAAATAACGTGAGAAATTATTGGAGTTTGATTGAAAACAAATCGAGTTAGTGGACTGGAATTGGAATATTTTTATTTTTATTCCCAAAAATCGACAAAAAGGAATGGGAAAAATAACGGAACTTGGCTGCAGTCGTCCCTAAAGAAGAATAGTCAAAAGATGCGATTTATTGAAGTTCTATTCGTAGATTAACAAACTTTAATATTGTAGGGGTCCTTCAAAATCAATATTTAAAAGTTAGCTTGACTCACCTAATAAAGGTAGAAGCCATTATGTCGAAAGCCGAACATAATGATTCTTTTACTTAAAACAACTTTGAATCAAATCCAATAACACTAAACAAGAATTGGAATCACTTTACTTAGGGCATCGAATATCGGAGACTCACGTCCAATTGAATAGATCGTGCTTAAAGTCAGTTGTACTCATTCTTAAATTACTTAATGAAGTGGCCTTTTGTTTTACTAATATATAAAAGTCATTAATTTTTTTACCCCTATATATATCATAATATTTTAGATGGTATATTCAATTGAGATTTTTGAATACTTTTATTTAAGTGATGAACTTTTGTAAACTCCGTGAACTTTTATAGAGTTTCATATAATTTATACGACTTTTAAAAACTTTCACCTAAAATAGAATTTACTTGAATATGCACGACAATGAGATGTTTACACATAGGACGTGGAGGCTTGATCCCCATCCTGCTCCCTCATGTAATAATTTTTTTTAAAAGAATAAAATATTAAGTCACCTTAATTAGATAAATAAATAATCAAAATATATAATATTTCAATATTTTCAATAAAATAAATAAATAATTCTAATGTTCATATTATCAATATGTCAAACCTTTAAAAAATATGCAACCAATCAATATATTAAATTTTATTTACAAATTAATCCTTATTTTTATATAAAATCTTATAGAATTTAATTACTAATTGATCTTTCCGATGAAAAACTGGATGAAAAAAATGGATAAAAAGAATGTTATAAGAATAATTTAATTTTTTCGTAGGAAATGAAGAGAAACAATAAAAGAGAAGAAAAAAAAAAAAAGAACAAATAATAATTTTTTAATCTTGAATCTCAGATTCATAGAATGGTAGGGGAAAGAAAATATTGAAATGACAAAAGTACGCATTAAAAGATTATTTTTTTTTTGGGTGAAAATCTTCTTGAATCATGGGGTGAATAAGAAAAAAATTTTAATTTTTTTAATACTTTCTGCTTAAAAGTTATAATACCTTAAAGATTTTATAAAAGTTTAAAAGTCATTAATATTTAGAGATTTGTAAAAAGTTTTAATTGAATACAATGATTTTTAAAAGTCTATATCGAACACACAAACATTTTAAAGAAAAAATGCTTCTCGTACATATTTTTTTAATAGATAGGGTTGCAGGTGCTGAACTGACAAGATTTCAATGGCCAGTCTAACCCTTTTTTTGTTCAAAATGGTGTGAAATCTTATCAACTCGACATCCTGTAATACCATATGTTAAAACAGTCTGTACGAGTAAATTTTCTTCGAACAAAATAGGGTATTTTATGTGGAGAGAGGTTAAGAGCATCTTCTGAAATGTTCTTTAATTTAAAGAGTAAATTATTAAAACTATGTTTAGTTTTTTCACAAGTATCAAAAAAAATTTGGCAGAATTCTTATAGAAAAACATTTGGCAAATTTTCATTGATTTTTGACACAATAAGTACAAAAAATGTATTATGTAAGTGCTGTCAACACAGTACCTGTATTATTTTTGTCAATAATTTCCTATACTTGTGAATTTACTCAATTATGTTTCAAGAAATTCTTTAAACAAAGATTTTACACCATCTTCAATACAAAAATAAAGTTAAATCAGCGAATAAAATTTTGCTTGGTCAGTACTTGTGACCCTGTCCGTTAAAAAAATCTTACAGTTTGCATTTTGGGAAAATTGCAACAGCAACTTTCCCTTTTTTTTTTTTTTTTTTTTTTTTTATAGATTTTACCCTAAATTTTATTTTGTATTAGCAAATGCCCTAACATTTCATAAATATACACATGAGATCTATCTGGAAAGAAACCATCCAAAATATCGTTAGTTAATTAGGAAAAATCTTTGAACTATCTGCTACCGCGACGTTTTTATTGAATGTCGATACCTTTTTGAACAGTGTTTTGGACAATTTTATTATATATTGATTCCTTGATTTTTTCGGTCATTTGACGGTGTTTTGGACAGCTTCCGTCCAGATGGATTTCAAGTGCATATTTATGAAAGGTTAAAAACATCTATTGGTACAAAATGAAGGTTAAGGTAAAATTTGTAAAAAATGAAAAGATTAGGGAATGCTGTTACAATTTTCCTAGCATTTTTCTGTTGTCGGAACCTTTACCAAACAAAAAGCATTCATTCAAACGCCAGCCTGGATTTCATCTTCACACGCATATACACACAGTTCAACCGTTGACAATGTCAAAAATATTCGTTCAGTTATGGCCGAACATTCATTTTTGCCGATTATAATAGCATATTACTCCTTATTTTGCTGTTCATCCTTTGAATCGGGATCAACCATCATGAGTAATAATGTTGTAGAAGCACATAGTTCAGTCCCGTGTAACTCGACAGACAGAGGACCAGTGGTACCCACAACCCCATTAGTCAGTTTTCTTGAAACTCTTCAAGAAACGGCACTCCAAGCTTATGGGCACAAAGGATTCGACCCGAAACTTTACGTGGATTTGTCACTGAAACAAAATCTTTCGACTACTATTGTAGCTTTTGAGAAGCTTCCAAGAACTGAAAATGGTTCGGTTTCGGGTCACGATTTAAACGGTTTTATTGAGAAGTATTTGAATGGGGTTGGGAAGGATTTGGTCTATGCTGAACCAGTGGATTTTGTGGCTGAGCCTAAAGGGTTCTTACCTAAAGTGAAGAATCCTGAGGTAAGGGCTTGGGCATTGGAGGTCCATTCACTTTGGAAGAATTTAAGTAGGAAAGTTTCGGGCGGGGTTAAGGAGAGACCCGATTTTCATACATTGCTGCCTTTGAAGTACCCAGTTATGATTCCCGGGTCGCGATTCAGGGAGGTTTATTACTGGGATTCTTATTGGGTAATAAGGTTGGTTTTCTATCTTACGCTTTCTTGTGTTATTTTGGTAAGTTGTTTCTTGTTCTTGTTTTGGTGAGGAAGAATAGGTGGGATTACGGAGCCGGGAATTAATGTTACGGGCGCAAAACTTTAGAAATTTAATGTACGAATAAAATTCATAAATAACAAAAAAAAAATCATAATATAATATTATCAGTTACAGTTGTACCTGACAATGCTTTATAGCATAAAATTCATCAATAATAGAATCTAAATCTAAATTCAAAGAAAATTCTCGTTCAATGTAAAGTGTCATACAATCAGCAAGAAAACTATCATCCATTTTGTTACGAATTTCCGTCTTCACATGTTTCATTGCAGAAAATGGTCGCTCTACGGTAGCTGTTGAAACAGGCAGTGTCAATACTAGACGAACCAATTTAGTCAAATTGACGTAACTCTCCGATCTTCTACTTGCAACCAATTCTTGACATAAATTAGAAAGTGTAGATACTTGAAATCGAGGCTCAGAAATCACATCATGCTGATAATGTTGCAACTCAACTTTCAAATTATAAATATCTTGCTGTGTAAAATCTTGAGGATAAAATTTCTTTGCAAGCTTGCAAATATTATCCATGTTAAATTATTCAAAAGAATTTTTCGGATCCAATGCCACACCGAGAGAAAGGAGTTCTAATGATGTCTCATTAAATCTTATATCTAACTCCATCATCAGAAAATCAATGGCTGCATTGAAAATATCAAAGTGATAGTGATGTTCAACGGTAGGATACTCACGACCACGAGAACGACCAACCATTTCCATGGAAAATAAATGTAATCAAACACACCCATTTTGGGAAAATTGCAGCAGCATCTTTCCTTTTTTTTGTAGATTTTACCCTAAATTTTATTTTGTATTAGCAAATGCCCTAACATTTCATAAATATACACATGAGATCTATCTGAAAAGAAACCATCCAAAATATCGTCAGTTAATTAGGAAAAATCTTTGAACTATTTGCTTCCGTGACGTTTTTATTGAATGTCGATACCTTTTTGAACAGTATTTTGGACAGTTTTATTATATATTGATTCCTTAATTTTTTCGATCATTTGACGGTGTTTTGGATAGTTTCCGTCCAGATGGATTTCAAGTGCATATTTATGAAAGGTTAAAAACATCCATTGGTATAAAATGAAGATTAAGGTAAAATTTGTAAAAAATGAAAAGATTAGGGAATGCTGTTACAATTTTCCTAGCATTTTTCTGTTGTCGGAACCTTTACCAAACAAAAAGCATTCATTCAAACGCCAGCCTGGATTTCATCTTCACACGCATATACACACAGTTCAACCGTTGACAATGTCAAAAATATTCGTTCAGTTATGGCCGAACATTCATTTTTGCCGATTATAATAGCATATTACTCCTTATTTTGCTGTTCATCCTTTGAATCGGGATCAACCATCATGAGTAATAATGTTGTAGAAGCACATAGTTCAGTCCCGTGTAACTCGACAGACAGAGGACCAGTGGTACCCACAACCCCATTAGTCAGTTTTCTTGAAACTCTTCAAGAAACGGCACTCCAAGCTTATGGGCACAAAGGATTCGACCCGAAACTTTACGTGGATTTGTCACTGAAACAAAATCTTTCGACTACTATTGTAGCTTTTGAGAAGCTTCCAAGAACTGAAAATGGTTCGGTTTCGGGTCACGATTTAAACGGTTTTATTGAGAAGTATTTGAATGGGGTTGGGAAGGATTTGGTCTATGCTGAACCAGTGGATTTTGTGGCTGAGCCTAAAGGGTTCTTACCTAAAGTGAAGAATCCTGAGGTAAGGGCTTGGGCATTGGAGGTCCATTCACTTTGGAAGAATTTAAGTAGGAAAGTTTCGGGCGGGGTTAAGGAGAGACCCGATTTTCATACATTGCTGCCTTTGAAGTACCCGGTTATGATTCCCGGGTCGCGATTCAGGGAGGTTTATTACTGGGATTCTTATTGGGTAATAAGGTTGGTTTTCTATCTTACGCTTTCTTGTGTTATTTTGGTAAGTTGTTTCTTGTTCTTGTTTTGGCGAGGAAGAATAGGTGGGAACATAAGGGGGATAGAGTAGACATTGTGAAACCAGATCTCTAGAATTTAATATATGTAACTATGAAAGAATTAAATTTACTTATTTTGGCTCATTGATGAACTTGGTGGACAGTTGTTGATCTTCCTAATGAACATACGGAGTGGCGTAGCATAAAAGCTACATGTAGTCGACTCTAAGTTTATTGAGAAACAGACTTAGTTTCTTCTATTTGTTAATGAATAGAGTTGGTTGATAATGAGGTTGAATAAGTTCTATTGCGACGACCATTTTTGGTTTAAATGAACCTAAAATGCTAATTTAGGTTCAAATAAACTAAAATGTGGAAGTTTTTATCGAGAAATCAAAGCATTGTTCCCCCTCCCCTCACATATTATCCTCTTATATTGACTAAACAAAGCTTATTCTTTTACCTGATTGATATAGGAGCTAAAAGTCTCATTTCATCACAATCCTACATGAGTCGGAAAGGACCATTTAAGTCGAATCTTGATGCGTCAAATTTGGTCAACTAAAAATTGAAATCACAAGACCATATATGTGAGAATAGTTCGACCAATTAGTAAAATTCCTATTGTATGTTACATCTGATTTACTTTATTCTTTTTTAGTTCTCGTTTTTCTCTATTTCCTCTGTCGAATTCGATTTAAGGATGATAATTTTTTTATGCAGGGGCTTGTTAGCAAGTAAAATGTATGAAACTGCAAAAGGGATTGTATATAATCTTTTATCTCTTATAGATGAATTTGGCTATGTTCTCAATGGTGCAAGGGCATATTACACAAACAGGAGGTGAATGCTTTTTGATATTTCTAAGTTAAATCTCTAGCTATTAATGTGTGCCTTACCTATAAGCTAGTCTAGTTTATAACCTTAGATGCATATTTAAGCTGCCCAGAAGAGTGAAAAGTGAAGAAAAGTATGTTGAAAATCTCTTTCACTGTATTGTTGTACATAACAGCATAACCTTATGTGTTATTGAGCTTCTAATTCTTCTGTTTTTCTTGTTCCAGTTAACTTACCTCTTCTCTTTATACAAGCTGAGCAATCAGTAAAATGCATGATGTACTCTTAGTATGACATGCTAAACAAGCGAACAAATCGCTCATTGAACTCGTTCTTTCAAATGTCAGTATCGACACTATGTCTACAATGATAAAATTCGTAACTGCCATCCATCAAATGCTGAGCCGCAAAATTCTTCACGCTAGCTGGACCATGGTTGTCCGTCTCCGGTTTTGCCGACTGCTGAGATCTCTAAGATTGGCCAGCCAACTGGGTTGGTTTGGATATTGTTTTCTATTGAAAAGGAATCAATTGTCTGTGCGAGTCACCTTCTTCTAGAGTCCGCTGGATGACGCGGCATTTTCATCCAATATGACCACTTAGGTCTACGTTGCCACGATATTGTTCCATGGAAGCGGGTGGTTGGCCTGATTTTTTTGGTGTCGTAGGGAGGGATTGATAAAGCATATTTAGTCGTACCTTCAATTGTGAAAAGATGAAATCTTTGATTCATTGAAATCACAAATTAACAATGATTACTTATAATTGCTTAAATCTTTTTTTCTTTCATTAGTAGAATCTGACTTGTCAAGAGTTAACTATTATCTTCCGTTATGCTTTCATTTACCTGAATCCTTTGAAGTTGAACTCAAAGTTTTAAGTGAAAATTTCAGCCAGCCACCTCTCCTGAGTTCAATGGTTTTAGATATATACGATCGAACAGGCGATAAGGACTTGATTGAAAAAGCTCTTCCTGCATTGCTAAAGGAGCATGATTTTTGGAATTCAGGTTTTGATAAATCATGCCTTTGCTTTTTGTTCCCCCTCCCCCCCCGGGAAAAAAAAAATATATATATATATTTTGACTTTTAGTGCATGTTTAGTATGTAAAACTGGACAGGATTATAGATTCTTTTTCTACTTTAATACCAACTATCCAATACTTACCAAACGTGACAGTGATTTATCAACCTCTCGCAATCCTCTTCTACACTTTTGAATTTTTAATTTATGGGCACCCCTTTTATCCAGGCTCTTATTTACTCACTCAACATATGCGAGCACATGAATGTGTGGGGTCAAATAAAGTATTTATCCATTTTGGTCTTTATTTTTATTGTTGAAGGGATACATAAGGTGATTGTTCGGGATGCTAAAGGTTCACTACATACTTTAAATCGATACTATGCAATGTGGAACAAACCAAGGCCAGAGTCATCAACTATTGTAAGAGTCATTTTACTAATCTTGCTAAGTAATTGTTGCGGAATGATATTTTTCTGGATTACGAATTTGTTTGTTATTATCTTAAAGCAATTACTAACCTTGCAGGACAGTGAAATAGCTTCCAAATTATCAAATACCTGTGAGAAAAGGAAGCTCTATCGTGAATTGGCATCAACGGCCGAATCCGGATGGGATTTCAGTACTAGATGGATGAGGTAGCATGAGTTTCCTTACTATCATATAATAATCAATAGTTTGTCTATTTCTGGAGTGCCCAACGTACAAAGCAGGGCCGATCCTTGACCTGGCAGTTATTGGGCTGAGCTGTACAGCCTATGTGGCTCGGCTCATTTTGACTCCACTATAGAGGTGGTTTTCTTCTTGGCCAGCTGCCAAGTCAAGGTGTCATCTATTCAATATTTGGTGGTTTGCATATGTTTCAGGAACGGAGCTGATCTTGCATCATTAGCCACAACATCAATTATACCTGTTGATTTGAATGCTTTCATTCTGAAGGTAAGATACAGAATATCTCCCTTGAATGTTGATTAATTACTTCACTTTTATTTGTTATGTGTGACATCAGCTGTTGTATCTTTGATTCAGATGGAACTTGACATAACCTCTTTGGCACATGTTATTGGTGATAATAAAATCGCTGCACGCTTTATGGAAGCTTCTGAAGCTAGAAAGAAGGCCATGAATTCTATTTTCTGGAACTTGGAGATGGGACAGTGGCTCGATTACTGGTTGAGTAATTTTGATGCATGCAAGGTGGTATCATGTACTAAACTTTGAAAGTCCTCCCACCGAAGAACACTGATATTGATTTTCTACCTTTTTCATCTTCTTTTCGAGATTATAGGACACTTACACATGGAATGCCTCAAGTCAGAATCAGAAATTATATGCTTCAAATTTTGTTCCTTTGTGGATCCAGCTGTTCAATTCAGGTTTCTAATATTCACTCACTCGTGTAATTTGCTAAGCACTATCTTTCATGAATGTTGAAGTTCTAAGTGGGCGTAAGTTAAGATGGTGGTTCTTTTCAAATTGCATTTTGATAGTAGCATGCTGTGAACCACCTCATCTAAAAGTTGAACTTGTTTGAGAGAGATTTTTTTTGTCATCTATTCAATATTTGGTGGTTTGCATATGTTTCAGGAATGGAGCTGATCTTGCATCATTAGCCACAACATCAATTATACCTGTTGATTTGAATGCTTTCATTCTGAAGGTAAGATACAGAATATCTCCCTTGAATGTTGATTAATTACTTCACTTTTATTTGTTATGTGTGACATCAGCTGTTGTATCTTTGATTCAGATGGAACTTGACATAACCTCTTTGGCACATGTTATTGGTGATAATAAAATCGCTGCACGCTTTATGGAAGCTTCTGAAGCTAGAAAGAAGGCCATGAATTCTATTTTCTGGAACTTGGAGATGGGACAGTGGCTCGATTACTGGTTGAGTAATTTTGATGCATGCAAGGTGGTATCATGTACTAAACTTTGAAAGTCCTCCCACCGAAGAACACTGATATTGATTTTCTACCTTTTTCATCTTCTTTTCGAGATTATAGGACACTTACACATGGAATGCCTCAAGTCAGAATCAGAAATTATATGCTTCAAATTTTGTTCCTTTGTGGATCCAGCTGTTCAATTCAGGTTTCTAATATTCACTCACTCGTGTAATTTGCTAAGCACTATCTTTCATGAATGTTGAAGCTCTAAGTGGGCGTAAGTTAAGATGGTTCTTTTCAAATTGCATTTTGATAGTAGCATGCTGTGAACCACCTCATCTAAAAGTTGAACTTGTTTGAGAGAGATTTATTTATTTGAATTTAGTCTTCAGCACGCCTCTTGATGTGCAAACTGGATCAACCTTTATCACAGGCCAGACAGTTGCACAATTATTGTGAATGAGTGGCGGAGAGACTTGAAATCTGAATTAGCCTTCATGGACTAATAACCATGTGTTCACCACGTTATAGTGGAAATAACACCATTTGATTATTGTTTTGTAATAAACTTCCTTGTTAGTTGCCTCTTATTTCAGATTTTGATTCCCTTTTAAAGCATAACTTTATTACTTATTTCTTTCAGAAGTGATATTAAGATACTCCATATAAAAGAAAAATATGTCATCTATTGACGAACTACCATGATATGTTTATGTTTTATTTATATATGAAGACGTCAAGGTGGTAGATGAAGTCCTCCGAAGTCTCCAAAATTCAGGCCTGCTCCGTCCTGCAGGGATTGCAACTTCTTTGACAAATTCAGGACAACAATGGTAAATAAGTTGCTCGTCCATTTATCCTAACTTGCCTGTGGTTCTTAAAGGTTTATTACTGTCTGAGGAATGTGAGGATGAGAATGTTATTAAATCATGCCTTGTTTTTGTTTCATTTTTGGAGAACGTTATTAAATCATGCCTTGTTTTTGTTTCATTTATGGAGTATGTGATCTCGATGTATCTCAATCAGGGACTTTCCGAATGGTTGGGCACCACTTCAACACATGATCGTTGAAGGCCTGGTAAGGTCGAGATCTGCAGAAGCAAGGTCTATAGCAGAAGATATTGCTGTGAAGTGGATCAGAACAAACTATGTGGCTTTCAAGAAAACGGGAAATATGCATGAAAAATACAATGTCGAAAAATGTGGAGATTTTGGAGGTGGTGGTGAATACGTACCCCAAGTAAGCAAAGTTTACCTTTTTAGACGTAATGATCCTTTTTATACTTCGTAACAATTTCAAACTAGCTCGTGGAGAGGTAGAACATTCTGTGCAATTGAAATACTCAAGTGATTGTTTTACTTTATTGAACAAATGATTTTGTTGGACTGTGAGGAGCCTAGTTATAATGTGCACTTATCCCTAAACCGCGGATCAACCCCATATTCCTATATAAGTAAAGCTTTGAGGTGGCCATTTTAGTTTGTGCAAGAGAGGCGTGAGGAAAAATTTGTATTCTTATCCTCCATTTTATAATGAAAATCTACAACAGCAAGATGATGTAAGTCTCGTATTGAGAGTGAATCTTGATAAACATCTGTGCTTTGCTTGTTCTTTGGTTGTGTTTCTGATTATTTTTGGCTTCTGAGAACAGGGATTAGAACTTAATTTTCAGATTTCGTATTATTTTTGCGTGTCAGAAGTAAATCATTGCTCTGTATTTCATCGTCTTCTTTACACGTCTGTACAGACGGGATTTGGCTGGTCGAATGGTGTTGTATTAGCTTTCTTGGAGGAATTCGGATGGCCTCAAGAACTGAAGCTTGATTGTCCATAAGCAATGGAAAAACAGATTTCCATATAATTCTGGAACAAAATATTTGCATTCTTCAACTTTTTGTGCACTTGCTAGAAAGTTGCATGAAGAGATTGTGATATGATTGTAATCTTAACATTAAAGCTTCAGTCCAGAAGTGGATTCAGGTACAAAGGCTTGACAGCAGATTCGCTTGATTTATATTTTGTTATTGTCATGTCTTCTACAATGAATGAAATTACATAAATAAGTTTCATAAAAATAAGCTACTTATTTATTTCGACGTTTAGCCAAACATGCTTACACGTGATTTCCATGTTGGGCAGCGACATAAATTTCTTAAGGTGATTATTGGTTGTAAATTCTAGATTTTGCAAAAGTGATTCGATGTGAATGATCACTCAACTAAGCTCCAAAGCAAAAAATAAGTGGAGTTAGGTACCTCGTACTTAGCCTTTTTTTGGTTCTCATTCTTTCCTCGTTAAAATGGAAAATATGATCCTTATTTATCACATCAAGTCATCAAATTTGAATTTCTATCTTTTGTATGGAGTTTATAACGGCTATATTTTTTATTGCCATTCTTCCAAAAATGAGAAACAAATGGGGGCTTAATTATTTAATCAAACATCAAACTAATGACAAACGCAAATTCATCATCCAATACGTGATTTTGAAGTAAATATGTTTTATATACATAGAATATGCTTTAACATTACAAGAAAAATTGGCATTAGCAAATTATATTATTTTTCAATTTTTAAGCTAGACCAAGTTTTACACACTGGAAATATTTCAAAATATTTTCTTAAGAATAAAGAGAAAAGCGAGAGAGAAAAAAAAAAAAAAAAAGAAAAAAAAAAAAAAAAAAAAAAAAAAAAAAAAAAAAAAAAAAAAAAAAAAAAAAAAAAAAAAAAAAAAAAAAAAATTTACAAGATTCGACATTTCGACCCAAATATTACATAGTCTATTGACACCAACCCCATTACCATGATTAGTGTTTCCAACCAGAGTAGTGTACATTTTTCCAAGAGTTGGGTAAGATATTAGTAGATCTGGGCATCGGGTGGATCGGTCCGGGTATTTCAAGACTCAAAATCACCCATTATGCTTCGAGTATTTCGCAAATGGAACTATTCGGGTCTTTGTAAATAATGGAATCAAAAAAACCAAACCCAAACTTGAACCGTTGGTTCCGATTCGATTTTGGTTCTACCATAGCATTTTTATATACATTTATTTAATAAATTTCATATAGACCATTTCGGTACATATACCTGCTACTCGAAAATATTTTTGCAATAGAGAAAAGGAGCAAAATATTAGATACTAAAAGCAATGAAAATAGGAGAAAATAAAATATAGATAAAAAGTGAAATTATAATTTGAGAAAAAATTATTTTTCTTAATAAATCTTATTCGATCTGTAAGAGAGACACATTGGGCATATAATTTAGTTATGAACAACGTTTAAATTCTTCTACTTTTAAAATGAACTGATATAAAAATACTAATAAAATACATAACCAATATAGTAGGAAAAAATTACGGTTTACATATTAAACTCGCTTTATTTGAATAAAAAAAATATTTTTAAAAAGATAACCACGAACTCAAAATAGCAAAAAGGTACAATACACCGCAAGCAATGAATATATCAAATTTAATTGCCATGGGCTATAAAAAATTAAAAAAAAATCACTTAAATTTATTAACAATACAAGAAAGTAAAAAACTTGAATTGCAAAGAATAAACACTTTGATTCATCAATTTATACCACAACCTCTTTGAAATTTTTGATTTATAAAAAGCTCAAATTGTAAACATTAACATATAATAACATCTGAAATGCAACAATCTGATGTAAGATGAGATGTAAAAAAAAGTAAAAGTCAATCTTATTTTTTAGGGTTAGAATTAAAGTTTTAGACTAATTATTGCCAAAACTAGGATTTTTAGGTTTTATATCTATTTTCAGCCTATAGGTTATAAATATTTTTTTATTTATAAAAATCGGTTCCAATCAAGTACCACGGTTTCAAAAACCAAAAACTGAACTGAACCCAGTCGGTCATCGATTATCAGTTTCGATTCCTAATTTATTTTTTCAGGGAATCGGACTGGAACCTTCGATTCCAATTCGGTTTCGGTTTGGGAGATTCGGTTCCGGTTAAAATACCCAGGCCTATATTTTAGTATCATTGATGTTAAAATATCAATATAAGTGGCACTAATATGATATTAAATAAAACGTATAATTAAAGAATAATGAAATGTGTCATTTATTCTACCTTTCATTGAATTTATAACATCGTGCAATCTAAACTAATGTTCTAGCATCATTGATGCTAGATAACATTATTCAATACATCCACGTATTTCTTATTTTTATTTGAACTTGATAGTAGATTATTATTATTATTATTATTTTGACAAATTTAGCACTTCTTGTGGATCGATTTCCATCTATAGAACGATTTCTCTCTCAGAATCGAAGAACGGGAGTTGACGTCTTAATGGTAAATAGACGGAATCTATCTCTAAAAATTAATACTACCGCTGACGGTTGAAAGCATGCTGTCGAGGAAATTGGTCTGGTTACCAAATTGCTACAAAGTCTATAAATTGGGGATGAATGCTGATATTTTCCCTTTATTTACGTATCTCCACTTACTTAAGTCGAGAGCTGCTTCACGTACAGGGTATGGGTTCCGTGCCGAATACTCACAGCACCGGGATGGTAGGTGGGATTTTTGGTAGTTTTTTATACGACCCACCTGGTGTGAGTGTTGAACCCCAACCTTGTTAACCTAGCAAAATTTAATTAAGTCACTGTTTGGTCTCTATTTTTCAAAACGCATTTTTCATAAACTTATTTTCAATCACATATTTCATTAAACCCACATAATTTTTAATAAAACAAACAGGGGCTAAGTTGCTGTAAAATACTAGATAAGCATAAGCTTTTGAAAAACATAGAAAAAAAATTATATGTTCTTGGACTTTGGCTTATGTTGTCTTTATTTTTTGTCAATTAAAAATGTTATAACTAGAAGTGGACAATCTTAGATTAAAGTCATTAACAAGTGTCGGTTAATGAAATTATTACATATATAATTAAGGAGGTGGAAAGATGATTAGTCTATTATTAATTAAAGATATTTTAGATTACAAGATTGAAAAAATCAAGCCCTAATTTTAAGGAAGGGCCCCTCCAAAGATTCTAGGGTCCCATATAAAGAGTGAAAATCATTGATGAATGGTAGTATAAAATGACTCCATTTTATATTCTATTTAATTAATTTTGATTAAGAAATGATTAGTGGAAAGTGATTATAAGTTGCACAAAAGTAGATGTAGTTCTATGTGATTTGTTCTTTTCAATGTATCTCATTAGTCAATTAGAGTGGCTAAAAAATAATCGAATTGGAGAGTCACTAGTCATGCACATATTTGGCTAAGCTTAAACTAAAAAAAAAATACACATTATGATAAGTAGCATGCAAATGAGCAAAGCGGTGAGAGCATCTCCAATGCGTTCTATGGACTATCATTTAGGTGACATGCAAGTCGAAAATGAAAAGACTGTTAAGATATATTACCCTTTTTTATTTTTTAGTAAAAAATTACTTATTTTGAGAGTTATTAAAATAATTAATTTACTTATTTACTTCCAAAAAAAGAGTAAATCTCTCATCCTTTAGTTTAGAAAGAAGGCTAAACTCATCGGTTCAAACCCGATTAATCTTAAGCCAAACATGTTCAATTGCTGTAGTTGCTGCAAAGGTTATGCAAATTTCTGTTAATTAATGAGAGTTAATGAAAGTAGGTTTAAACTTGTTTAAAATTATTGCAAGGATGCATCATGCATGCATTAAGCCAACTAGAACACATTAGAAGAGGTTGACAACAAGGAAAGTAGAAAATAAAATACATACATATTAAGTTCACATTTGAGTTTAGAGGTTAAGTCAGAAATAGAGATGACAAAAAAATCCGCTCCCTGAAGAAGTAATAATAATAATAAAAATAATAATAATGGAAACCAAAGAAGAGCTGAACGCATTAAATATATACACACACATCAAAAATCACAGAAACACAAATTCGAAAAATTGAAGTGGGTTTGAGGATATTATGGTTCAAATTTGGGATTTTCATAACTGTAAAATGAAAGGCTTCCTTCATACTAATCCACATCTAAAACTATACAGTGGTTTTGAAAAGCATGCAGCTTGCAAACATAATCAAATATTGTAATAAGTCTGAAAATAAATTCTATGCCCCTGTCCGATTTATCTAAAAGTCAAACTTTTTGTAAATTTTGATAAAAGTGTTGGAAAATAAAATGGATGGAGGTAATATATACATGACACGATATGAAGTATATGATCACAAGCAAGTAACAAGATAAAAGGCAAAGAATTAATAGGCAAAGGAATTGAGTATTTTATTTAATTGACTAATATGGAGAAAATAAATACATTAACTATGCTTACACAATTATTTTATATTTCAATAATACAAAATTTGTGAAAAGAATCTAATATTTATAGGAGTGCATGTTAAACTCTAGAAATGCCATAAAAATGAAAACAAGATCAAAAATTACCTGGAATGAATGAAACAATATTTTTCCAATAAAAATGAGTCGAATAAAGGAAATAATATTTTTTTCAATAAAAGTGTGAGTAGTAAAGGAAAAAATATATTTCCAAAAAATCCAACCTAATTTAGGTAAGCAAAACTCAATAATCTCCATCTTGACACAAATTTCGATGCGACAAACGAAACTATAAATTTTTTTCACTTGAAAAAATAAATCCGACTTCAACGAAAATCAAACTTTCTCCAACACAAAAATACTCATCCTCTTCCACGGTATGCAATACGAATACATAAACCCGAACATCAGATTTTCCAAATTTCAAAAAGAATTAGAAATTACCAAATAGTGCCAAATCACACACTGTAACAAAATCAACTCTCAATACTTTCATAAAAGACCCCTGGCCAGTCTCGACACATTCAAAAATGTTAAAAGCGTGTACAACCGAATCAGTATCGACGTACTTATCTCTAGTAGGTCTATTCCTAGCAGTTGAATACAATGAAACTGTAGGAGCAGATAATGGTGGCAAAGCGAAATTATCTATATCCTCCAAATTTAACTGAGTTGTATTCTTCAATATGACCCAAAGAAAATCCTAAATGTACAGTACCAAACTGAATCTCCACTATGTTACTAAATCTGTGTTGACTTTTCGTCACAAATTTTGCCCTACCTCGCAAGATGTAAAACCTAGATTTCTCCTACCCCTCCAATATAACACGAACACCCTTTTGAATCTTTAAAACTCCACCTTCTCTAGAGAACGTGTACATTTTTTAATTTAGAGTACTTAGAGAAATGATATTTTTCTTCAAGTTTGGAATATATAGAACATGATCAAGTGTTTTACATGTTTCATCCACCAGCTTCAATTCGACTCTACAAATACCAGCTACCCGAACTGTTTCATGCACCAACTTCAATTCGACTCTACAAATACCAGCTACCCGACAAAGTTCGTTGTTACTTATGACAACGACACCTTGCGTTACCATTTCATATATTTCAAACAAATCCTGATTAGGATACATAAAAACGCACAAGCTATATCCAAAATTCACTCCTCCTCAGGTTTGGATTTATATAAGAAATTGTCAAAACATCTCCATCAGTCAAATAGTTATCGGTTATGTTGGTCTTGTCTGAAGTATTTGATCGCTTCCCATGATTTGCTACCAAATTACTTTTATTTTGCAATTTGTCGCAATCCCTCTTTATGTATCATTTCTACATGCATTAACAACAAACCTGATTATTGAAATTTGACATTGACTTACCCCTTCTCCGATCACAATGAACAATAAAGCATTCTCCATCTCTGGCATCAATTCGACCACATACTTCATATTCTCTTTTGAAAACCGGATATCATACGCATCTTCAATGAAAAGAATATCACGACTATATAAGATCGTATCTCTAAATTAAGCATGCAGCGAATACAAAAGGATTAAAGTCAAATCTTCTTCATCATACTTTACTTCTAGCTTCTCCAAATCAGCAATGATTTTCTTGAACATAGTCACATGATTTTCCAAATATCCACCTTTTGCCAGGCGATAAGAATACAACATCTGCTTTATATGCAATTTGCTTGTCAAACTTTCAGTCATGTTTAATTGTTCCAACTTTAACCACAATGCAATTGCCGTTTTTTCATTCAAAATGTCTTAAAGAATATTGTTAGAAAGATAAAGATGGATTTGTGAAAGTGCCTTCCGATCATTCCGTTATTTTTCCTTCGTCTTTCAAGTTGTTGACATTTTGTCAAATCTCAACAACGTATCATCCAAATCCATCTGCGCTAATACAGCTCGCATCTTTATTTGCAACAAAGAGAATGTTGTATTGTGACCCAAGAGTGAAATCTCATACTTCATTGTTGCTATCAATAACAAAAACCTCGAACAAATCACAATCAATAGCTTTGATACCACTTGTTGAAAAATAAAATGGATTGAGGTAATCTATATGATACGATATGTAGTATATGATCACAAACAAATAACAAGATAAAAAGCAAAAAATTTATTGACAGAGGAAAGAAATATTTTATTCAATTGACGAATATGGAGAAAACAAATACAATAACTGTACCTACACAATTATTATATACTTTAGGAATACAAAACTTGCGAAAAGAGTTTAGTATTTAAAGAGATGCATGCCAAACCCTAGAAATACCATAAAGATGCAAGATTAAAAATCACGTGGAATAAAAGAAAACAATATTTTCACCCAAAAATTCCAACCTAATTTGGGTAAAAAAAAAAAAAAAAAAAAAAAAAAAAAAAAAGAAAAAAAAGGCTAACAAAAAATTGATAAAATTAAACATGTGGTTACAAAAATTGACAAAATTTGTGGATACCATGAAATGTATCTTGAAAATGAATTCTACAAAATGGTGATCAAACAGAAGCTATATCTCTAACTATTTAATTTAAATAAAAGTAGATTATTTGGAGCTTTAGCTATGTTACATTAACATTGCATATAAATAAGACATGCAAGGCATTTCGTGTACAACATGGAAAATATAGCCATGGGGAAATATGTTTTATTTAATTGTCACGAAATGCTCTTTTTTATTTTTTTCTTTTTTCTTTTTTGCATAAGCCGTCTCAGAAAATGAATTGATATATAAGGTTCTTGATTTTATATGATTTTGACTTAATTTCACCTATGATATTCTCGAATTCGCTCTCACCATTTTTACCCTTGGTCTTTACTCTCTCCCAAAAATTGATCATAGTTCGTAATGAAAATCTATTCATCATTTTTTATTCGTTTTGTATGCCAAAAAGAATATCATTAGACAATATATAAAAAAGTAAATTCATCATTTTTGATATGTTTTGAATGCAAAAAGAATATTTTTAGATAATATTTAAAAAGTAAATAAAATAAAATATAGTTCATTTTTCGACATTCAAATATTAATATTATGTACTGGACATGCAACGAGGACACATTTATAATTAAGATAATAGTTAATATGCTTGTATACATATTAATACATAATGGTAAGAAGCGCAGTAACTATAAAATAATCTGAAAATTTCTTAGAAAAATCAAAAGATATAGAAGAGATATAGACATGGAGAGGATACTTGTTAGAAAAAAATAGTCCTTCTTTGTTTTTTGTTTTGTTTTGTTTTTTTGTTTTTATAAACTCATCACCGTTTAATGTCTAATTGACGAACATTTTGCTAGTACTTGCCTAACAAATCCCAAACAAATTACCACGTTAGTTCAGTTCTACTCGAGCAATTATCTGATTGTTTATCTCCATCAAATTAAGAAGGTTTACATGTTATATTGAGGCATATGACTCCGTTTGATTCCTATTTTTCTCAAAATGCATTTTCTCTCTCTTCTATTCAATCACACATTCTTCATTAAAATAATATTACATGTAAATAAAAAAAAATATTTATGAGCATATTTTCCATCAATCTACTATTCTAATATTCATTTATTTAAAAATGGGTGTCAAACACCCTCATAATTTTTTCAACTTATCATGAGCCATTGCTTTGTGTGACATGATAAAGTTAAGATTCTGTTCGTGTGAAACCTACGAATGTACGTGATCGTTGACAAGTAACAATAAAATAAGTTATGAGTTATCGTTCCACAAAAAATAATGTTTAATTTCAGTTTACTAATTATTACTAAATTCGATGTTTGTGATACAAAAGACATGATTTTGTTATTATTCAAACTAAGGAAACAATAAAAAATGTTATGTCATATGTAAATGATTGTATTGGATTTGAATCTTCCTATTATCATTTATTTTAATTCTTGATTTGTAATATTGTCAATTTTATGCTTTCGTGACAATCGATAATACTAGTGTATTTAATTATCTTTTCCAAGATGAATTAAGTCTATTCTAATTATGACCCGATCTTATTCTTAGACTGAATTCATAAAACCAAAATACATTAAATTACACATTATTTATGTGATTGCATATGTGATAAAGATTATTCCTAATCTATCTACATATGATAATTTTGCCACATTCTAAATTTATTATGAGTCTTCCAACACTACACCAAGCAACTAATTATTCAATTAGTGGTCAATCAATTAAATAATACAATGAGTAGACAAAATCAATCAAAAAATAACTAATAATTTTAAATCAAAACAATTATATAATAGGGTTCATCATTCATCCATAAAATAGAAAAACTAGCATTGCATTCTAATGATGATTAAATTATACAAGAAATATTGAAAAAAATCACTCAGAAAGAAGAAATAATGGAGGAAGTGGAGAAATCCAACTTCTTGACTTGAATCTTGAAAATGATGAATATTCTTCAATAAACTTGTATAATCCCCTTTGATATTGATGCTTAGCATTGTTCTTTGCGCTCCAAAATACGTAGAATATAGAGATTTTTTAGGTTGAAAGGAGGTTTTCCACGTTCTGGACATGTTTAGGTAAAATAAGATATTGTTTCCATGTAAAATTTTATCGGAATATGGAAAATGGTCTTTCACA
>NW_019231313.1:630346-640811 GCF_002742605.1 Olea europaea var. sylvestris
CCATGGAGTTCATTGCGCGCACACCGATCAATGATTTTGATCTTGGTGAATGCATATCAAGGTCTCACGTACGAAAAAATGCCTGTAAACGGGCGTCGTTTCACGATGTCGTCATTGGATAGCTTTCGATAGTTTGTCATAACTTTCTCTTACGAACTCCAATTGCGGTAATTCCAAATGCGTCTGAAAGCTAACTCAAAGAGCTACAATTTTTCGGAATACAAATTTTCCAATTTAAACGTTTGCTATCCAAAAAATGGGTCTCAAATTGAGGCTGAAAATTCGGAGCATAACTTCTTCGGCTAGCAATTGATTTGGGCAAATACTTTGACTCTATTTCACTTCTTTGACCTCCAATTGCACCCAATTGATGTCATATGATCTTCAACCATCGTTTTGTGGTCCAAATCAACAATTGAATATTTGCATTTTGGCCCTCAAACTTTGAAATTTCTTCGTTTTCGCATGTTTTTAGTTTCTTTCTTCTAAATCTACCAATTTACATTGAGTTCAATCTAACAAATATAATTAACACAAAATTAGGCTATAACTCATTGAAATCACTAACAAATATACTCTAATCTAATGGCCTAGATTAGATTCAACCATGAATTTATCTTGCACGTTTTCAAACTTGACGATTCCCAAACGAATTACCATATTAGTTCTTCATCAAATTAAGAAGGTTCCCATGTTATATTGGGACCTAACTTTTTTAACTTGTACTCTTGAGAGAGAGAGAGAGAGAGCTGAGAGAAGTGGAAGGACCCCGCAGGAAGGCACGGGAGACTTAGAAGTGCTCTGAAAAGCCGAAATTTAGTGACTTCTTTTCCTTTTTAAAATGCCATTTGGCTCATAATTAGACCCTACCACTTTTTTCTTCCACAAAAGGACAACGGCAAACGTGCTTTAAGTAATCATATTTTCTATTTCTTTTTTCCTCAATTATTAAATGCGACTTTGGCAATCCAATTTTAATTATTTATCAACTATGTATACTAGATTACGATTCATTAATTATGAATTCAAATTGGAATATTTAGATTCATGATTGGAAAGTTATGACAACTTTAATTACGAGTAAAACAACTAAGTACATGCTTTTTATCATGTTCAAACACGTTTTTTGAGAATTGTAAAATGCAAAGTTGTTATTTATTTTTATGAAGTACAAAAAATGTTGATTATTTTTATTTTAGAACTTTCGTTCTGAGAGAAAAATTTTATTTTATATTTTTTTTGAAGCAAATGAATTTGAAAGGGAGTGATGACACATTAATGTAAGAGTAAGTAAGAAAATTATTTGTCTCCTATAAGAAAATAAAGAGGTAGAAAACATCATTATACATAATTATTTTCATCGATATTTTTCTCATAAGGTTAAAAGATAAACATCTAGAAAGCATCTTTATAAATAATTAATCTTTATTCATTTTTGTTTTATTTAACTTTATGTCTTTATATTTATATTTTATTTTGCCATTTATGTGAATTAAAATTTATAGTGAATTTAGGCCCCGTTTGAGAGTGATTTTGAGAATTGACTTTTTGATCGTTACGAGAAAAGTGGGGGCCACCTGTGAAAAAAGAAATTAAAAATTATGATTGGAATAGGAAAATAACACTCAAAAAAATCAATTTTTTATAGCGAAAAATCACTCCCAAACAGGACTTAAAAGGATTGAAAAAAGTGTTGAATGGGGGAATGGTTGACCGGAAGTTTGGTATATCGGGGGCAAGAGATGACACATTCGAGGCCGCAAGATTGACTCGTCTCCACCCTCACGTGCGATTCCATTCTCAAATTATATTATATTATTGGATAATTACGACCTTTATTAATTAAATTTCTAACTAAATATTAATTAACATCCCCATATATATATATATATATTAAAAACTTGATTCCTTATCCCAAGATTTACATAATATAAATTGAAATTTACTGCTATAATGGTGACATCAACTTTATGCATTTTATGTTTTAAACTCAATTAGGGTGAAATTTAAAATGTTTTTGATTAATTTTACTTTTTATAAAAAATGTCATTTTCATTATAATTCCTACTTTTTGGGTGTTTGATTGACAATTTTTTTCACGAAAATAATTTTCAACTTTTGATCATGTGACCATATTTCTTACAAAAAATAAGGAAAACATTTTCTTTAGGGAAATGTAGTTATATCCCAAATGATTCACTCTTTTTCTCTCTCTCCCTCTCTCTTATCTATTTACCCTTTCTCATCTCTCAACCAATAAAAAATGAACAAGTATAATATAATTTTTGTTAAAAATTATATTAATCAAACACATTTAATTAATAATTTTCATATAATTAAGTTTTAAACAATTCAATGTCTTATAATTTATTTTCTTTCAATGTAAATTTCATGTTCGTAATCAAACGCACCCTTAATTATTAATTTTCATACAAATAAGTTCTACGCAATTGAGTTGTCTATAATTTATTTTCTTTTTATGCAATTTTCATGCTCCCAATCAAACATACCCTTAGCGTCTTGAAATCACTTTCTTTGTGTTGACAATACTTGAAATGTTTTAAAGAGCACTTCGTGAAAGAATTATATGGCGCAGTTAAGAGTTTCTTGTTCTAATTTAAGTAAAAGTATATTAATTTTGATTAACCATTTTGACTCAATCTAATCGACCTCCATCGAGAAATTTAGATCAGATTTTAGTAAATTTTGATAAATATTGATGAAATTTATAGATGAAAACTTGTAATTACATAAAATTAATTATCGACTTTGACTTGAAATTTTAATTTAGACCAAACAGGGACTTAATAAGATTTTAACTTGTCGAGTAATTTAAATTTTTAGGTAAAGTAAAATCAACATGATCAATATACCGAAAATTCGTCAAGTCGAAGTTGATAACAAGTAGGTCTAAGCGAGGTTTGATTTAGATCGATTTCGACTCTAACCCGAAATCAAAATCAAATTAATCGATTTTGGATTTTGGTGAACTTCAATCCAAACCAATCCATTCTAACTCTTAAATCAAACCGAACCAAACCAAATCGATTTGGTTTAGTATGGTTTGGACTTTTAATCAAAATTGAATTTTATAAAGATGTCCGAGTTTTGGACCCACTCAAATTATCAAAACTAAAATAACTTTATATTACAAGAGTTATTGATTAACAAAGAAAATCAGATTAACAAAGACGGATCAACTAAAAACTTAAGAATTTTGTTACCTTTTTATATATTATGTAGCATGACTGTTTAAGTAGGAAAAATAGTTTAGTATAATATAATGAGCTTGTGAAATGAAATTTTTAGTGTTATTGCCTAAAGGCAATATTATAAATTGGAGAAAATCGAAATAAAGTTGTGAGATTATGACTTATGTTTTGATTTTGATTTTTCTTAAAAAAATGGAGACGTGTTAATGGGTGGGGTTGGTTTGATTAACCAGTGGTTTGAGATTTCAAATCATGATTGAATCGACCCACCATAATTTTGTTTAAAAAAAAATAAAAACAAATTAATTGTCCGTGTCAAACCGACCTGAGTTCATTCAATTCGATTCGATTGGTGTGATCGATATTTTGATTTTTTTGCCTAGACCTAATATCACGAGTTCAAATTCTAATCACGAGTTTTGACGCGTTATAGTAAACCAAAAAAGTGAATTAATTAATTAATATATATAAACATCAATGAATAGTAAAATAATTAAAAGAGAAATGAAATAAAAATAATAATTATTTATCAATCAATGACAAAGATGTAATCTTATCTTAATTGATTCCCTAATCCCCACCATTAACCATTATAAAAATCCCGCGTCCTTCCTCCACCGTTACCTCTTAACCAGACCACCAACCAGTTGATACATACAGCCCCTGTATCTCTCTCTCCCTGCGAAAAACTGCACAAAGCCAAAAGTTACTTGTGCTATTTTTTTATTTTATTTTATTTTTCTTTCCCGCCTTATCAAGGCAAATTCTTGAAGAAATGCTTGAAACTGTGAAATACTTGATTGGTGCCGCCGGCCCAAGTGGTTTCGGCTCCAAGTCGACCGCCGAGCAAGTCACCAGCCACTGCCCGGAACTTCACTACATTACTGCAATTATTACAGGTAAAACAAATTGGTTATTATTTTTGTATTTAAGAAGCGTGAAAAAAAAAAAAAAACACTTCTTACATAATTTGACAGTAATTTGTGGGATACAGGAGCCACGTCTGGGATCGGTGCTGAGACGGCTAGGGTTCTTGCTAAGAGAGGAGCGCGGCTTGTGTTGCCGGCTCGGAACATGAAAGCCGCGGAGGATACTAAGGCTCGTATATTGTCGGAGTTCCCGGAGTCAGAAATTATTGTTATGGCTCTTGATCTTAGCTCCCTTCACTCTGTACGGAGATTTGCTGCTCAATTTCAGTCTCTCAATTTGCCTCTCAATCTCCTCATGTGAGTACTCTCGCTATATATATATGTGCATGAACCTCATATATCTTTGGTTGTTGAAACCTTTGCTAAAAAGAAATTAACGAATCTGAGTCTGCACATAAAGATAAAATTTAAATGAATATATGATCACTCTTGTCTATTAACGGTTTCTCTGTTTGATTAATTCAGAAACAACGCAGGAAAATTCTCGCTCCGGCACGCCATATCTGAAGATGGAATCGAGATGACTTTTGCCACTAATTATTTAGGTGAATTTTCGTATAAAACCTACTATAATGTATACAGATAAACTTGCGTATTAATTATTTTCGTAATATTTGTTTGGTATGTAAATTAGGTCATTTTTTGTTGACAAAACTATTGCTGAAGAATATGATCGAAACGGCAGAGAAGAGCGGCGTTCAAGGAAGAATAGTGAATGTATCTTCAAGCATCCATAGCTGGTTTTCCGGCGATCCCATTAGTTATCTTTCGTTTATAAATAAGAACAAAAGGTACAACTTATTTTGCCGATTTTAATTTTTTTAGTATTAGATAGTACTTAATAGTGCAATCCATAGAATTTTAATTTCTTTTTGTTCTATTACTCTATTTAATGTTGTTAATCTATTTTATTAAGTCACTATTTGATAATTATTAAAATCAAAATTTTAATTTAAACTAAAATCAACGATTAATTTTAACCACATATTTCATGGAATCAACATCTTTTCAACTATACATTTCACTAATTTTTACCAAAATCTAAATAAAAATCTGATTTTAATCCACACCAACCAAAGACTAAATATGTATTTGAACTTCTTTTTCCTATGCAATATTATTCATTATTGTCTAATATCCAACTTACCAAATATTCTATAAGATTTAGCCCCCGTTTGCTTATATAAAAAAATTATATCATTAGTACATTTTGATAAAAAAATGATGAAATGTGTGAATAAAAAGTTATGAATATCTCATGAAATGTATGGCTAAATTAATTGTTAATTTTAATTTTAATTTTCATCAACGTTTTTAGATATGAACTTAAGTTTTTAGATGTCTATTATTGATTTGTTATCAAAACAAATAAAGTCTCACTTGTTACTTACTCATAAAATTATGCATGTATTAAGCCCTCTAATCAAACTAGGATGCATATGAAGAGAAATTTATTTTTATTTTTATTTTTAATATGTACATTCTTAAGCATAATTTCCTATGCCTAATCTAATTAACCTATTTAATATTTAAGTTTTTTTATTAATATATATGAATAAGAGCTGAATATTAAATAGATATTGATCCAGAAATAAATGAAGGAGGTTTGACTTGATTCACAGTGATTCTTACGATGGTACACGTGCATATGCTCTCTCGAAGCTTGCCAACGTTTTGCATACCAAGGAACTTGCTCAGAGACTGCAGGCAAGTGAAATATTCAATTATTTTTTATTAAAAATAGATTATAATTAACAACAAAAAAAGTGAAATTTGTTGCTTTCTAATCATAATATCATACATTCAATAATTAATTGCAGGAAATGAAAGCCAACGTCACAGTTAACTGTGTGCATCCAGGGATTGTGAGAACAAGACTCACTAGGGACCGTGAAGGCCTCGTCACTGGTAAATGCACAATGCATAGATTCGTTTTCAGAAATATTTTAAAAATTGATCGGATTATCGACTCTGATAACAAATAAAGGGTGCTGGGTGCGTCAAACTTTATGAAATATGGTTAAGTTTTGCGAAATTCACCTAATTAAACACTCATTCGACAATGAGTGTGTGCAATTTTGTATGCATAAAACTTCTAATAATAAAAACTTTGATCCATATGCAGATTTGGTATTCTTTTTGGCTTCAAAGCTATTAAAAACAATTCCTCAGGTAAATTTCTTTATTTAACTCTTTCAGGCATGTTTCTTACACTATAATGAACAATAAAATAGACGAATATTGTGGTACCTCTGTTCTCGTCCAGTGCAATATATCAAAAATGTATTTTAACGTTTTTAATATACAAATATACACACACTTCAAAAAATCATCTAGATTGTTTTATTTTATTCACGGAGAGGGCTTTGTAACTGAATTTTGATACCTTATACTGAATTAATCTTGATTTTAAACTTTATTTGCTTAAAAATCGTATTTATGGGTTATTAGTATCAATGAAAAACTTTTTTTTTTTGTCAGGCAGCTGCAACAACTTGTTACGTTGCTATACATCCAAGACTTGCAAGTATCAGTGGAAAATACTTTTCAGATTGCAATGAAATTTCAACCTCGAAATTAGGGTTCAACTCAACAGAGGCTGCAAGATTATGGTCCATCTCTGAAATCATGGTAGCCCAGAAAATCCAGGCCGTTCATTCTCAATCTAGAAAAACATAAAGAAATGTAGGAAATACGTACATATACATATATAAGAAAGTTACACGTGCAGTTGTCAGTCAGGTAAAAGGGTAATAATATTTAGATGTACAAAGTTAATTTCAAGAAGTATATATGAAAATTTAAAGTAGAACAGTGTCTGTTCGTAGTATATATATTGTCATATGGACTTTAATTGGGTAGGTAGATTCTTGTAACATTATATGGTTTATCGAAACGAATTTGACATTTTAAAATAATTAAGATATATGGTTTCTTTATTTTCCAACACTCTCTACTAAAATGGTCTTGTAAGTGTCTTAATAATATATTTCTTTGAATAATTCTAGTGGTACATAATTTCTTGTACCAGAGAGTGTCCACCTTCTCACATGAGTGGACCCCACTTGAATATTTTATTCAAGCGTTCCCCACCCCATGTGAGAGTGTGAACACCATTAGATACAATAAATTATGTACCACTAGCATAATTATATTTGTTTTTGTGTCATTGGGACATGATATAATAGTATCATGATTAGCATTATTCTTGCACATAAGATACCCAAACCATGGTTTCTTCGTATTTTTATTAGAGAGAATTTCAAAAAATAATAATGGAATCAATAACATGGAGTAGTTCACTATCATGTGGGAGGTCAATTTTTGAAGAGTATCTTTGGGTGTTTGAATGGGACCTACTAACGTGCATTAGGTTGAGACAACCATGAGTTCGAGGAAATTAAGGGATTCTTCATTTTCTTATCTATAAACTTCCTACATTTATTGTTTATGTTAGAGATGAATTTGATCATTATTAAAACAAAAAAGGTTGAACCACAATCTTGAGAGTCCCCCACCGCCCCTGCCCTGGAGCATGATGAGAGAGGTAAATCGTAGGTTATGCCTTCAACAGTACAGGGTGGAAGACTGTTTGTACACTTGCACTTATTCAAGAGCCAAATCCATATTTCAGAATTCGAACTCTTGACCCAGCAGCCTCAAATAAAGTTGAATTTCTCCACCCTTCCCTTTGATCATTATTATTCTTATATAGTATTGAGTATGTTTATTCATATTAGATTAACCTTGTAATTACCTTCATTTTTTAATGAGTAGCATTGTGCTGCTCATCCAACCGACCATGATCTATTTGGCATTACAGCATAAGAGAAAATCAAATTTATACGCCATATGCCATCTTTATGATTTGGTACCTTTCGCTTTTTCATAAACTTTAAGGCCTTCATGGTTGACTGATTGTCCTATTCGAAGTAATTTAGTACTATAACTCCAAAATAATATTTTGAAATTTTCAATTTAGGCTGTAATGAACTTCTAAGGGATAATTTTCCATTTTGGGAACTTTTGAAGAAGTTTTCATTATTATTATTTTTATTTTTTCTAAAAACTTTATGGAAACTTTTGACCATTATATTTGAAAACTAAGATTAAGAATTACATTTTGTTGCAATTCAATTATGTCCCATTTGGTGGGATTAAAATAAGATATTTTGTAGATTTTGATAAAAATTAATAGAATGTATGATCGAAAAGTTGTGGAACCATGAAATACATGATTAAAATTAATTATTGATTTTGACTTAAATTAAAGTTTGGCTTTTAATCAATACCAAACAGGGTGTAAGAATTAACTTATTTGCAACCTTTAACTAAATTAATGTTAAATGTTCTTTTTAAAAATTAAATAGTACATATATAGCAATAAATTATAATTTCTTATACAACTAATGTCTTCTTTTTTCAAAAATGTATTCCTACTATAGTATTGTGTTGCATTACAATTTTCATTTCCATGTAACATATGTCACAATCATGCATTTTTCCATATCGAATGTCTTGTGTTGTTGGTTTCACTCTAAATGAGGTATCTGATAAAATAGGATAAAAACCAGTTCTTCTCTTACTCTCTGTATATATAAAAGTATTGTTTTAAGAAAAAAGAATAATATCCATTAAAGATGAAACCCATGTCATCCATATGGGCCTGACATCTTCATGGCGAATGGGCCTTGAGGAAATGGTGGACCAATTTACCATCCACTGGAGAAACAAAACTTTCTGTACAACGTGAAGTGTTTGATGTACACATTGCTGCCCATCAATCATAAGCAGTACTTCCTTTCTTTAGAGTTGTTCCACCATTATCCGCTGTCTGCATCAGATAGGCAAGTTCAAGTGGATTTTGCCACCTCCCATTTTCATCTCCAAGACCTTTTTCTTTTTAAAAATCTGAAATACTCGTAAACAAATGAACAAGCGATTAATCTCAAAAAACCCTAGTGCACAATAAAAAAATTACAGAAAATAAAGAAACAAGAACGCAGACTTTTTTTTTTTGGCATAAGCGCTCCCCAGAGGTTCCGTAATCACTTCTAATACCTAATCCTATATTTAACATCTACAACAGTGAATAATGCTCGTTTGCACTGTAACGGTCAAAATGACAACCAAATTTACAAAATGTTCACAATATACAAAGATCAAGTCACAGAAGACTCATCTTTAAAAATAATCTAAAACATTTGAGTTATTGTTCACTGAGAATTCATCAAACCACGCCTAAAACTTTAAAGAAATTATAACATGAGGAATAACACATTCTCCGTTGATTTCATCAAGAATCAAACCAAAAATTTGAAAGGAAGTAGAAAATTTGAATATCTCGAATGAGATTTAGAGAGAATTGAAGAGGTATTTTATCTCAAAATCAAAAGCCAGAATGAACTGAAGTGTCGTAACAGAAGCCAAATGAAAAGTCGCATTTCACAAACACGTTTTTGGTCAATTTCAAGAGCGCACGCTGTACACGTGCACCAAACTCAACAAAATCAAAACGGTATCAGTTAAGGACATGGAGAGAGAATCGTGTTCAATGAGTCTGACATGAGATGGTCACACTAATGGTCATAAAACAGCAACATCTCAAGACCAAATATATGGTCACATTTTAATCTTTAAATGTTAGCCACAAATCAATTGAGGACATAAAAAAAGCAGATATACTCCTAAAACCACAAACATGGCAACAGTAAAAGGGTCACAAATATTGGATTCTAATCATCTTAGTTGCGACATTGACTGACTCTAAGACCACAATTATTTTCCATCCGTGCAACTCAAGTGACATAAAGAAACACTTGATGTTGGAAGTTAAAAGTCACATGGGATTAATAGAATCCTTTAATAATAATGGTTGTGCTATACGTTTATAATAGTTTGGTAAGATATGATTGGATTATAATCTCTTCAATCAAAAAAGAATAAGAAAAAGAAAAAAACTTCTTTTGACACTACATCTGTATGTAAATCATTATTTACAAGTTGCAATATTCTAATTATAAGACACTTCCTGTATCATTGCAACCATTATTGTTTCCTCTTCTTCGCTCCATGTTATGAATCCTTGGTTCTCAATCTCGATTTCTGTTCTGAAGATGAGGGGCGTAAAAACAAGATTAGATAAGGAAGGAGAAGATTGTATTTGAAATAATAATTAATATCATAATATTTGGACTATTTGTTTTAATTAAGTCAATTTTTAAAATAGAATTGTCATTTCAAAATAATCCCAATTGACCTTATTTTTCACTTTGCAGTACAGGAAACTAACATAATTCTCTCTATTTGAAAGCCTTCTTCTCA